>NC_044303.2:106860419-107163449 GCF_007474595.2 Lynx canadensis | reverse complement strand
CTAGGCTGCCACCCTGTCACTGGCGCGCCTGGTCCCTCCCTCCTCCCTCCTTCCCGAGCCCCCGCCCTCGCTCTCCGCCTCCCGCTCCCCCCCGCCGCCGGGCTCCGGACTGGCCCCGAGGAGGAGCCACGAGCAGCACCGCTGCCAGCCCGGGAGAAGCGAGAGCCGCGCTATTTCCCCGTCACCCGCCCTTGGACGCCCCCCGTCCCCGCCTCGGTCCAGAGCCGGCCTCCTCTCCGGAAGGAAACGATCCCGGTCGGGCCGCCTCCGGCTTCCAGCGCCGACGCCCCCTCGTTCCTCCTCCCACGGCCCTAGCTCTCCGTCCCATTTCCCGTCCCGTCCCGCCCCTCCGCCGGCCTCGCAACTCCCGCGTCCGGGGGCTCCACTGCCCTCCTCCCGGCGCGTCGGATCCACTGACCTCATCGGCGGAGCTCGGGTCCCAGAGCCCCCGGCAGGCGCCCACAGCTCCCGCCCCGCTCGCCTCCCCCGGCCCACAGCGGGTGACGTCCCGGCGTGACCCTTCCCCACTCCGCCCCGCCCAGGTCCGTGCGCGCTCCCCTCTTCGCGTTTGCGGTGCTTTTCGCGTCTCCCCTGCTGCTGCTCCTCCGTGTCTCTGCTCTCCGCTCGGTGTCCCGCGCACTGCTGGGGGAACCATCTGTCCCATCCTAGGTCCGGGCTCTAGGACCTCACCTCCCAACCTTCCTAACTTCCCAGTTTCGCCTGCCTCCTTCACCACTCCTCTCCAGTCTATGCAGAGCACCGCTGTCCCTAGGTGTCTCTCCTAAGAAAATCTCAGAGGCAGACACTGACAGATAACGGTGAGTGGGGACCCAGTCCCCAAAGAACATAAAAATCCCATGTTCCCCACCTGTTGAGTTGGGAAGTGTGGGGCTGGTTCCTGGTCTCCGCCTCAGTTCTCCTACTGGCCTCTTGTCTAGAAGTGAGAACCATGAACTATTTTCAGTCTTGGTAAAAGACTTATTCACTGGGAGAGGCCAATGTTGGAGAAATGTGAACAAATTCTAGAGCCAATACCCAGAAGATTCAATTTAAGAAAATTCTTGTTACCCGCCCTCAATAAGTAAACTTAATCAGAAAATAAAATAGAAAATGTAATTTTTATTCTTGCCTATAAACTTTTTTATTTTCTTAGGCATGACAGGAAATGTCTTATTTGTCCAATTAGCAAGAAAGACATTCAGCGACAGAATCTCAAAGGAAGTTCAATTATATTGGCCAAGATTATTGAAAGTTACATGATGAAGAAATTGCCCAAAGATATGTAACATTTTGAGGAAGGGGACATTTAAAAACTCTCCAGAAGTTGTGAGTCTAATAGTTTGAGGTGCGTTTTGGCATTCCAAACCCTTTCCTCTTCAAATTTCAGTCTTCTGTTTTGTACATCAAACGCAAAGGGATGGTATTGAATAGCATTAGACATAGGGCTCAATCCCGCCAGGTGCTGGCGGCTTCCCTGGAACAGTAGGCCTGGCCAGAGCCCTCAGAGGAGTGGTTCTTTCCACACCAGTCACTGGCTGTGCATGAGCTCGTCTGACTAAACGTTTCATCCACTAGACAATGAAGCTCCTTTTCCATGTCTGTGTCTTGCCCAGAAACACTTGAGAATACAGATTAAGCTCTTTTTCAAAGTTTAATTTTAGTTAGAATACAAAACTAATCGAACCATCCCTTTCTGATTTAAAAATACATCCTCCTAAGAATTTTTTAACTTCCTAGAATAGTTCATTAGAACTCTCCCTATAATGGAAATTTTATTTATCTGTTCTGTCCTAAGGCAGCCACTAGCCATGTATGACTGTTGAGCACTTGAAATGTGGCTAATATAGTTTAGGAAATGAATCTAATTATTTTTTAATTTTTTAAAATGTTTATTTTTGAGAGAGAGAGAAATAGAGTGTGAGTGGGGAAGGGGCAGAGAGAGAGGGAGACAGAGAATCTGAAAGAGCCTCCAGGCTCTGAGCTGTCAAAACAGAGCCCACATGGGGCTCAAACCCACAAACCGTGAGATCGTGAACTGAGCTGATGTCCAAATGCCCTGAACCACCCATGTGCCCCTAATTAAGTTTTATTTAAATAGCCCTATATGTCTACCATGTTGGACAGTACATTTCCAGAGGAAATCCATAAGGTGTGGACCATAAGATGTGATCATAAGGTATGGTCAAGTGTGAAGAACACCTATACACCAGCTTACTTTCCCCTGAAATATCCAGCAGGGTTTCATTCTAATGAGTGCCATTCTTTTAGAAGATTACAAAATCATTAATTCTCATTGGCCACAAATAACCCACTCATCAGCTGTTATAATATTGTAAGATAAAGTTAATTTTATTCATTCATGTATTCAATAAATATGTACTAGAGATTAAGTATTAGGGTGGAAATATCAACAAGATATTCACTGCCACCTCTCATGAAGTTTATAATTCAGCGAGAAGACAGACATTAAGTGCCACACTACAAAATGAATACAGTGGTGACAAATTATATGAAGGGGAAGTACTTAGAAATTATTTACAAGAGCATCTGATTTATTCTGGGAGTCAGGGGAGCTACTTGGAGACATTGAAATAAAAAGTATTGAAATGATGTTCCATACTGGCTAAATGACCTTGGAAAATTATTTAAATTGTCTGAACTTTAGATATCTAATCTGCAAATACATTTCTGTGAGGATTAAGACATTATATATAAGTGCTTAGCCCAGTATCTAGTTCATTGTAGGCACCCAGGAAATGTTAATTCTTCTCATTTTCCAAACCTTCATGATAAAATGCCTCAGATATCTCTTTACTTATTTTTAGTGATATTTATCCTTTCATTTATTTAACACATATTTATTTAGTATCTACCAAAATCCAGGTAATATTCCAGAGGAACAGGAATAAAAAAAACACAGTCCCTGACTTCATGGGGGTTATTCTACTAAGGAAATACTACACACACACACAAACACACACACACACACACACACACACACACACACCATGTAAGCATGCACACAAACATATATAATATGCTAGGTGATACAGGTTTTTTTTTTTTTTTCAACGTTTATTTATTTTGGGGACAGAGAGAGACAGAGCATGAACGGGGGAGGGGCAGAGAGAGAGGGAGACACAGAATCGGAAACAGGCTCCAGGCTCTGAGCCATCAGCCCAGAGCCCGACGCGGGGCTCGAACTCACGGACCGTGAGATCGTGACCTGGCTGAAATCGGACGCTTAACCGACTGCGCCACCCAGGCGCCCCGTTACAGGTTTTTTAAAAAAGTGGGTAGGTACAAGTGTTCTGTGAGGCCATCTTTGATTGGTCAGAGAAGTTCTTTCTGATAATTTTAGCACAGAACAGAAAAAAGTGAGGAAACTAACCATAAGGATATCTGTGGCAAGACTTTCCAGGAGGAGAGAACAGCCAACACAAAGGCTTGAGATATACATGGTTATACTGAGGAATAGCAAAGAAGCTGATGTGAGTTGGAACTGGGAGGGAGCTGGTGACCTGGTGGTCATTTAGGCTAGTGCCATTCAACAAAATCAGAATGTGAGCCATAAATGTCAGTCCTGTAATTTAACTTTTTTCTTGTGGATACAGTTTTTTAAAAAGTGGTGAAATTAATTTAAATAACATATTTTACTCAACTCAGTGTATCCAAAATATTATTACTGCAACTTATATATAAATAATAATATAAAATTATTACAGAGAAAAGTTACATTCTTTTAATCAGTCCTAAGTTTTCCAAATCCATTGTGTATTTCACATCTTAATAGCACATCTAATTTCAAACCAGCTACATTTCACATGTTCAAAAGACACATCTAACTAGTGTCTATCACATCAGACTGTGAATATTTTGAGGCTTACAGACATTTGTAAAGGCTTGGTCTTTCATTCTGATTGATAACGAAGGTGTTGAGTAGAACGGTAGTATGTTTTTTATTTACTTATGTTTTACAAGGACCACTCTAGCTCCTGTGAGAAGAAAAAGTTAGGGAAGGACAAGGGTAGAATCAGGGAAAGCATTTAAAGCATTACTGATGTGACCTCCATGACATCCCACACAGTGTCTACACCTTTTCCCCATTTTTATTAAGTAGAAGTTTTGAGAAAGCTTTTCCTAAGAGTGTAATTTCGTATATGTTGAGATTCCTCAGGCTATTTATTTGGTATTTCCCAAGGTCAGTGAAGTAATTTTCCCATACTTACTTTAATTTTGAGATACATGAGTTTTCAGGTAGATGCTTTTCTGGAAAATTTCTACCAAGGGCTACGTTTTTTTATTAAAACAAAGAATAGGGTAAAACATTCTAGGGAAAAGTTAACAACAACAACAAAACCTGTATTTGAATAAGAGGGGTGGTAAGTGACAAATTTGTATGGAAACTTTTTATCATTGAATAAAAATACTAAATGTATACTAAAATATAGCCAGATCTGAATACTACATTGAAAGAAAGCTTGCAGAAGTGTATATAATTCTAATATTGCTGACCAAAAATGATAAGATTGTTGTTCTTACCTAAACAAGAATGTTTCAGTAGGTACACTAGTGAACCACTTGATTCATCTTGATGAAGCAGCTCAGCAGATTTTGAGGAAAGTAATAACAACAAAAGCTTCTAAAAAGTATGATGTTTTCCAGAAAAAAAAATGCAGAACTGATTCCCTGTCTTCTCTCAATCCTTAGCAACTTTAACCAACCCAAAATCAAGTCTGAAGCACTTACAGAGAGCCATTCAGCAGGCTTCTCGGAAGGTACTCCATTCCATGTTTGAATTGATTGGAAAGAATTAGCAAGAACTTCAAAATCATAGACAAAGGCACAGATGCATTTAAAAGGGTGGCTATCATAGTTTGCTCAGGTACAAGAGTTAAAGGTAAATATTTAAATATATGGTTCAATGTACGGGTCTGCTACTAGGTGCAAGCCAGTTTAGGCTAGTTCTGACACTTCAATTTAGTATTTTACTCTGATATTTAGAATGTTATCATTTTTTCTTGACAGACCAAGGCTGAGCTGATTTCATTTGTGTGAAACAACTGTGGCATCTAGTGGCTAATAATCATAATGTAATTCTGTTTGTTTCTAAGGGGTAGATTGTGTTATATGGTATTTTTGACATTGCCAATCAATAGCTAGAGGAATCTCAATAAACAGAGAAGCATAGACACATAACAAGATGACTAATTATATGTTTGTTTCCTCAGAAATCAGCACATGAGGGAGTGATAGAAGTTCATATACTGAAATAGGAAAAGGTAATTGTTTAGAGCACATGATGACCCTAGGTAAGTTTTAGAGCCTAATTCTAATTAACATTTAGTTAATCAACTTGAAAATGTAGGGTTTTGGTTTTTTGCACTGACTGGCTATTTGATCATGCTAAGGAATTATTAACTCCTTGTTTAGATATGATAATTGTATTGTGGCTATGTTTCCAAAATAAAGTTCTTATTTTTTCAGAATTACATACTGACATTTTTGTAGATGAGCTAGCATGCAGACTGGAATTCAAATAACACAGGATTGAGGGAGGTGCTAAGTGGATGGCGATGTGGGTGGAGCTTGGCTGACCAGGGATTGATAACTGGACTGGGTTATTACTTTTGGGTAGATTTGGAATTTCCTGTAATAAAACCCTTAAAGAAAATATTTTGTTTAAAATCAACACACATACGACTTTTAAAAAAATATTTATTTATTTTTGAGAGACAGGGAGACAGAGCATGAGTGGGGAGCAGCAGAGAGGGAGGCACAGAATGTGAAGTAGGCTCCAGTCTCTGAGCTGTTGTACAGAGCACCCGACATGCGGCTCGAACTCACAAACCATGAGAACATGACCTGAACTGAAGTTGGATGTTTAACTGACTGAGCCACTCAGGCACCCTGACTTTTATTTTCTATAGATTTATCTGAGTATGAAGATGGTTCTTTCTTCAAAATCATCAATGTACTTTGAGAAGAAATAAGACTCCTGCTGTCACTTATGGAAGAGACAAGAGGTGACCCTATCAGAATTAAAACTTCTACTTCTTCCATCATCCCTGGGCTCCAATACGGTCTCTTCGACATAAGTAAAACGCCCAATCATGCTTTAACAAATAAAGAGGCACTATTTATGATGAGGACTTTTTTTCTTTTTAAGTACTAGTAATCTATGATTAGGCAGTGAGCTGTAAAATCTTCAGAGAGCTCCTAATCACCAATCTGAATTTATTCTAAAAAAGTTTTTTTTATTTTTCCTCCTTTCAGTACTCTCCAAAATATTAATAAGCTCCAATTCAATACTTTAATCTATCAAAAATTAAAATGCACATGCTACCTTCCTTCCTGTTTCTTTAACTTTTAAAACCCTGTAAATTACTATCTTTTCCTCCCCAGAGATGACTGCTGTTGAAAAGAAATATAATATGATCCACATATGTAAAGAAAAATTTTTAGTTGCCACATTCTGTAAAGTAAAAACAGGTGATGTGAATCTTAAATAAAATACTTTATTTTATTTTATCCAGCATAGCCATTTCTGACTATTAAGTCCGAAAGCTCATTTTCTGATTAACAAAGACAAATGGATTTCAGAACATTCACAGGATTTATTGTGCTTTCTTAAGTATCAATATACAAATACTTTGCATATGGTTACATAAATATGATGTATACATGTGCATGCAGGTGTGTGTGTGTGTGTGTGTGTGTGTGTGTGTGTGTGTGTGTGTGTGTGTTTATAGCCAGACTACCATTACAGAATAAACATAAGAAGAGAAGTTAGGGGGACGTTTCTGTCATGCAGCAATTTCAGGATATTTTACTAAGATGCGAGAAAGGTTAAATATCACATCTCTCAACCCATTGTCATTGCATTTTGAGAGAGTAAGGCAGGAATAGTTTTAGTTCATTTGACGACTGCTGCTTCCAGTAGTGGACTTTTATTTAAATTCATAGTGAGCTAATAATGACACATCTTTCAATTGTCTTGAAAGTCATGGATGGCAATAAAATATTAGCAGTGGGAGGACAGAACTTTTATTTTCTGCCACTCTCCAACTTTTTTTGTTTGTTTTGGAACATATACATACGTTCATAAAATGTTTTTTCATTTAAAATATAGTAGGTTTGTTATTTCTGTATGAGTCATTATGTCATTTTTTTCTAATTTTTAATTTCTCACACTAAAAATACTTGGGATCCTCATTGATTTTTAAGACTGTAAAGAGCTTTCAAAAACCAAACATGTGAAACCAATGGTCTAAGGAAATACCTTCATTTGCCTTTTTCTTCTACTAGAAATAGCATGACAATTTTTTAGGAGGAAAAATTAAGAGTTAGAATGCCTTCCTCCTGATGGAACACTGGTCTAATGGTTTGGGATGACAAGAGAGTGACCATCATTGAATTTGTATTTTTAAAGCTGTGACATGTTTTTAAGTATACAATTGCCTCCATGTGTTCAGATTCACCCCTATTGCATTCTGGAATCTGGTACCTTGATGTCTTGTTTTGTTTTGTTTTGTTTTTGCATGTGTTGCTGTCGGAAGGGAATGTCAGAAATGAATCTTTCGAGACAAAAAGAATTTAAATCACTCAGACATTTAGAATTCTAATTTGTATCAAGTAGCAATTAGTAACTTTAACACATTTGGGAGTATATACTTTTCATTTCTACAAAAACTAACTCTAGGACGATGCATCATTCTAAGGCTCCAACTGTGCCATTTTGTGTTACTGGGCCAAAAAGAACATGTCTCAGTAAGTGACTTTTAGAGGTTAAGAGTCATACAATGTAATGAGGAAAGAGGAAGATACCATTGCCATACCAATAAAGTTGAAGGTGCAGTTATATGCCCTTTGAAGCCAGTTGGAGCTCCAGGAATAGACAAAATGTAAAATCCAAATAAAACTGTGTGAACTAATTGACAAGGGCGAAGTGGCTCACCTAAATGAAATAAGTGGTCATCATTTGGAAATTACTCTCAGAATAGTGTTCCGGATGTAAAATAAGAGTGTGGGGAGGCCTGGGACATGGTGATACTTTATCTCATTGGCTCCCTGTGGCCTTAGCTCTGATTTTTCACTGGGCAGTAAAGACTAGAAGAGCCTGAAGAGAAGATTAAGAGCAAATGTTAGCCTCATAGCTAAGTGATTTCCCAGCAGTGCTTTCTGCTTTCATCTCCCAACTGGGCACAAAGGATTCAAAAGGAAGCATGGCTGAGGCACACCCAAGAAATAAGTGAGGGGTGGAGCACTGCATTTTTAAGACCTTTGCTACCGTTCTGCTTACCACACCCTTCATACTACACCACACGTTTTTCTTCCAGACTGCACTTCCCACGTCTACCTTTGCAGAAAACGGACAGAAATAGCCACAGTACCATATGAACCAGATTAAAATTAAATTTAAGTTTTAGCATTAGCAGCATAGAATTGGGACTCCAGGACATGATATAGCCAATCAGAGTCAGATGAAACCTTCTGATAGGCATATAGAACCCAAATGGCCACGAGGTCTTAAAAGTAACGAAAACTTTGGCATCCAGGTCAGTGTTTCTCAAAGTAAGGTCCTCAGGACTCCTCTGTAAATATTTCTAATGTTTTCATGTGCATAAGTATTAATAGTAAATCTGGAGTTCTTCTGAATCAGAATCACTGAGGGTGGGGGCCAGGAATCCACATTTTAAAGAACTTTTTTTTATATTTATTTAGTTTTGAGAGGGAGAGACAAAATGTGAGCAAGGGAGGGGCAGACAGAGAGGGAGACATAGAATCCGAAGCAGCCTTCATGCTTTGAGCTGTCAGCACAGAGCCCGATTCAGGCTCGAACTAACAAACTGTGAGATCATGACCTGAAGCTAAAGTCCGTCCGACACTTAACCCACTGAGCCACCCAGGTGCCCCCAGGAATTCCCATCTATAACAAGACACCTAAGCATTTCTTAAACATACTAAAGTTTGTAACCTACTGTTCTAATCTTCCTTGATAAATGGGATAATTCAAAGTCCTAAGAACATACATTAAATTTAAAAATTAACATAAAAGCAGAATTGTTATACCAGTTTACTGACATTTATCACCCTCAGAAAACAAAACCAAAAAACAAAACCATGAATACATAGCTGAAATTCTAGGTTCGCCAGCCCAAAATGATAGAATCACCTTTATTCAATTGCTTTTTACAAATTGAATGTAAATTGGTTTGAGTTCCTCAAGAAGTGACTCTGATGCAAGAATTTGAGAGCAAGTGGTTTATTTGGAAAGTGATCCTGGGGAATACTGATGGGAGAGTGGAGAAGTTAAGGGGAGAGTTCAAGGAATGGAAAGAAACCAATAAAAGGTAAGTGCTGAAGTCAGTTACCACTGAAGAAAGCTAGAGTTCAATTCCACTTGGGAAACCCTTGGAGTCATTGTAGACCATGGGCCTCAGACTCATCCCATAGGAAGAGCAAAGAGGCCAGGTATGTTTATAGACAAACTTCTGTCAGTCTTGATCAAGGGCTGCTCCCAGGGGACACATTCCCCAGTACTTCTAGCCTGCCCCTTGCACAGTTTGAAAAAGCCCTTCATCAAAGAGTTAAAGAGCTCACAGTTGGAAGACAGATCAGTGGCAAGCACGGAAGTGGTAAAGGCAAGGAGATGTGGGCAGGACTCTGGCATCCTCTGCTCTAAGCCACAAATTAAAGTGATACTCATTCCCAATGCCATACTTCTGAACTTTCTGTATTACATTAGATACAAACCATGTAAGTAACATTTACTACACAAAGTAATATTTTCAAAAAGCGTGCCTTGCAAATTCAGATTTCTATTCATGGATGAATGTGTCTTATATAAAAAATCTTCTTATGGGGCTATTGGAGTTGTTGATGTTTTCCTATCACTATCCCCTTTTGAATTACTAGAATTCTTGGTGGAGGGCCACTATGACCATTTTAGTTGGTTTTGAGAATTCCCTTTGGCTATCTTTTAAAAACATTTTGCAATGCAAAATTTCAAGCATACACAAAGTACATGTACTGGAACCTCCTGAACCCATCATCCAGCTTCAACACTTAGCTCATAACCAGTCTTGTTTTATGTATGTCCTTGACCACTTAACTCCTGCTGGAATTTTTTTAAAGCAAACTACAGACATCATTTATCCATAAATATTTTAATATGTAGCTCTAAAAACTGAAAACTATAAAAATGTCATCACCGGGGCGCCTGGGTGGCTCAGTTGGTTGAGCGTCCGACTTCGGCTCAGGTCATGATCTCGCGGTTCGTGAGTTCAAGCCCCGCGTCAGGCTCTGGGCTGACAGCTCAGAGCCTGGAGCCTGTTTCAGATTCTGTGTCTCCCTCTCTCTCTCTCTGACCCTCCCCCGTTCATGCTCTGTCTCTCTCTGTCTCGAAAATAAACATTAAAAAAAATTTAAAAAAAAATGTCATCACCTTATATGAATTTGATAATTATTTCTTAATATTATCAAATATCAAATAATCATTCAAACTGTCAACAGTCACATCAATTCCATGTGTTTTACAATTTGTCTTATGAATTACATAATTGTCTTATGAATTTATACTTCTATTTTTTATTATCAGTATTGTTTTATATGTCTCTCAAGCTTCTTTAATAAGTTCTGCCTTATTTTCCTTGTATTATATTTGGTTTTTTAAAAAAAGTATTGTGGCATCTGGGTGGCTCAGTCGGTTAAGTGTCCAACTCTTGATTTTGGTTCAAGTCATGATCTCACGGTTCACAAGATCCAGCCCATGTCGGGCTCTGTGCTGACAGCACAGTCTGTGTGGTGTTCTGTCTCCCTCTCTCTCTGCTCCTCCCCGGCTCTCTCGCTCTCGCTCTCGCTCAAAATAAATAAATAAACTTTTTAAAAAAGTGGATCATTTGTCCTATGGGGTTTGCTACCATCTGAATTCTGCAGATTCCATTCCTGCAGTGTCATTTCACATGCTTCTCTGTCTCCTGTATGTCCTGTGAATTTGTAAATTGGCATTAGGACCTAGAGAATTTCCAGATACAAGTTCAGGGTTGTTTTTTTGTTGTTGTTGTTTGTGTTTTTTGTTTGTTTTTTAACAAAACTACTCAATAGATGATATTGTGTGCTTTCAGTAGGAGGCACAAAATATTTGTCTCTGTTTCTGACATAAGCTGCTATTAATAATGAATTCCTAGATTTGTTAATTCATTAGAAGTTACATCGTAATAATTCTAATTCACCATTGTTTCTTCCTTTGTTAAATGGAATACTTCTGTGAGGAGAAAACTTATCTGATGGTACAATCTTTTTTTATCTTAAATTTTTGATGACCCAGAGGTTTTAAAAGATGATTGAACATTAAAGATGTCTATATTCAGTTCCTGAGAAGGTCTTGCTCAGTAAAACTGATAGAAATAATCCAAAAACAGAATCTCATTCCTACCAGATACAATCTCATTTCCTGCTATTTCATCTTTAGTCATCACTAATATTCTAATCTACACATCAGAACATAAAGTTGTGGCTCTGAGAAGAAAAAGATGCTAAATTTTTCTATATTTACGTTTTCTGTATTTTTTACTTTTTTATTCACTAAATTGGCATTGTAAGAGTAGGAGTTAAATTTTTATATATGTATATATAATTCCTAGACATCTGGAATTTCTGACTTATTACATAGGAAATTATACAAGAAGTATAAGAAATTTTCCTTTGGATACAAAAGTAGGGTTCAATATGGGGAAGAAAAAAACCTGCTAAACGTGTTTATTTGTTTGTTTTTTAATGTGGTCATATTCCATGTGGTTTTGGCTTTACCTGTGGTGTGGGTCTTTTTTTTTGTTTGTTTGTTTTTATTTGGAGAGAAAGAAAGAACATATGAGCACAAGCAGAAGAGAGAGGGAGAATCCCAAGCAGGCTCTGAGCTGTCAGCACAGAGCCCAATACGGGCCTTGACCTCGTGGACCATGAGATCATGACCTGAGCCAAAATCAAGAGTTGGTCACCTAACCGACTGAGCCACCCAGGTGCCCCTGGTCTAGGGTCTTTGGATTTTTACATCTGGGCCTCTTTTCTTGTTGAGTTTTCATTAACAATCAATCCAGCAATGTCAGACACCGAGAGGCCCACAGTGCAGTTCACGCTCTTCTCTCAATGCTGCCACAGTGTCTATAAACCTTCCATAGAACATTCACTTCTGCTAAGTATTTCTTGACCTACAAAAAGAATGATGTTGGGCTAGCACAGAGATTGGCAAACTACAGCCCACAGGCCCCAATCCAGCCCACCACCTTGGTTTGGTGGCTTCAAAATTAAGAATGATTCTTGAACTTTAAAAATGGTTTTACATTTTAAAAATTACATAAGTACATCATATCCTCAGTTTTGCCTCTTGGCTTGAAAAAAATAAATATTTCGTATTTGGCCCTTTCAGACAATGTTTACCAACCCCTTGGTGACAGCAGTGAATTTTAAACTATTTTGAGTAGCAGAACCTTAAAGAGAGAGAGAGAGAAAATCTTATTCTAAAACCCTTTGCTTAAAACAAACAAGTGTATATTTATTTAAATTAATTTAAAATTTGTAATAATTGCTTGCTGAAAAATTCAATCAGGGACAATGATGCTGCTTTGATGAGTATGATAGACTCAAGGAAGGAACAACAACTTTGACATTGGAGACTGTAGATGACAATTAGTCTTAGAATTTAGCCTACAATTCATTCCTGTGGAGTTTTCGTTAGATGATTTCAAAAATAAAATCCTGTTTCAAGCAGATAAGTGGTTATTAATAGTAGCAATTTTTTAACAGTTCACCTTGCAATCTCAGGACACTCTGAAATTAAACTGATCCAAATTCTTAAAAGGGAAGTAGGGGGTTTTGATTTTTACTTACAATATCAAAAAAGAATTAAAAAAAGCTCTCATAATCAAAATACAGCAATCAGACAGAAGCACCAACAATTTGGAATGGGAGATAAAGCTGTCTATATATTCTAACACTTGCAGTGTTTTCTTGTCCTTGTATTGCTGACAACCATGCTGTGAAGAGCAGACACAGAACAGATGAGTTTGCTGCTGTGATTTTATGTGAGCGGACACAAGCAAGTTTGAATTTTAAAGAGAGTGGAGAAGAACAACAACCTTCTTGTTCCAGTGTTGCTTAACAAAATGTTTAGGTATGTGCACACATATGACAGTTGAGGGGCGCCTGGGTGGCTCAGTCGGTTTAAGCGTCCGACTTCGGCCCAGGTCATGATCTCACAGTTTGGGAGCTCGAGCCCTGCCTCGGGCTCTGTGCTGACAGCTCGGAGTCTGGAGCCTCCTTCAGATTCTGTGTCTCCCTCTTTCTCTGCCCCTCCCTAGCGCACTCTTGCTCTCTCTCTCTCTCTATCAAAAATAAATAAAGTTAAAAAAAATATATGACAGGGGCGCCTGGGTGGCGCAGTCGGTTAAGCGTCCGACTTCAGCCAGGTCACGATCTCGCGGTCTGTGAGTTCGAGCCCCGCGTCCGGCTCTGGGCTGATGGCTCAGAGCCTGGAGCCTGTTTCCAATTCTGTGTCTCCCTCTCTCTCTGCCCCTCCCCCGTTCATGCTCTGTCTCTCTCTGTCCCAAAAATAAATAAACGTTGAAAAAAAATTAAAAAAATAAAAATAAATAAATAAATTATATATATATATATATATATATATATATATATATATATATATATGACAGTTGAAGCTATATTCTGAAGTTCAGGCAAAAAGAAACCAGGTAACTTGCAATCACAATGAGGTTCATGTTAAGACAAAACTGAAGTGACATTTTTAACAGGTTAAATTAGAAAATAAGCTAAAAATCAGGTTGAGTAAAAATTACTCTTTATAATCCCTATTTGCCTATGAAGTAGATTATACATGATCTTCCATATATATCCCTGTGTGATGTATTTAATGTCATTTCAGTTTGAGGACTGTTGAACTAGAATAAGGAAGAGTCTACTCAAATATGTGGACTTTCTACCTTTATGATAACCTGTCAAATCCTTGCAGTGACTAGAAGGTAGGTGGAGAATTCTAAAATCCCTCTTTCTCTTGCTTTCAGGGTTTAACTTCTATTGAAATACCTTAATAGCTTTGTAAGTTGTTTTGCAGATCAATTGAGTTAAACGAGATGAACAATCCCAGTATAAGGTCTGGACCACAGAAGGTGCTTAACAAATATAGCCTATATTTGAATATGATTCGTGTGTGTGTGTGTGTGTGTGTGTGTGTGTGTGTGTATTTAAGCATGTGATCAATAAATGCATGGGCACTTGTGTGTGTATAAGACAAACTGCAATAACGATTTGGAATAAGAGATAAAAGTGTCAATATATATTTTAACACATTCAGTGTTACAATACACAAACACAGACACAAATATATAAATAAAATTTGATCACTTACTCTGGCCTTTCTGAGGTGGCATTTGATCTTTTATTCCACTGATCATCTAGCCCTGTATTCATTTATTCAACATGATTTACTAAGCACCTTCGATGTGGTAAGGTTCTAGGTATAATAAAGCAAACCAAATTACCTTGTCCTTGTCTTGGAGAGCTTGCACACTAGTGGGGGATGCCAGACAGTAAAATAAAACACAACACTGAATTGCACAGTGTGTAAGATGGTGAGAAAATATATGAATACATGAGTAAGAGAAGAGGATTAGAGGCTTAGAGACAGGGAGTCAATTTTTAAATACAGTGGTCAGGAAGGGTCTCATTCACAAGATGGCATATAAGCAAATTCTTGAAGGAGGCGAGGAAGCAAAATACAGTGGTGCCTATGGAAAGAACACTGCAGGCAGATAGGAGCAAGGGTGATACTTTCTAGGAGCAGCAAGGAGGCTAATATGTGAGCAAAGAAAATGTGGTGAGAAATGAGGTTGGCAAGGTAAGGGGTGTGGCCTGAAGCACCTGTGGGCCTGGGTTAGGCCCCTAGAGTACAGTGGGAAGCCAGTGTAGATGTTGAACAGAGGAGGGGTGTAGCATCACCTGGGTTTAACAGATATTCCTCCAGGATGGGCCCCGTGGAGTCCCATCTTATGTGAAAGTCGGGATCTCAAGTTGAGTTGTATTTTACACACCCATTTGGTATCCCTTCACAATATATTTAAGTATATTTACACAATATATTTAAGTTTACTTTCTGTTTTTTATTACAGTGTTACAGATAGCAAAAAAAAAAAAAAAACCCAAAAAACAAAAAACAACAAAAAAACAAAAAGAAAAAACCCCCACTATTTATAAATGGAATACCAATCAAACATTTCCAGAAAACTTTAAACCCCTCCATGGACCCACAGAATCTACATGATGATTTCTGAGTTAGATGAGTTTAAAGACTCCCTAAACCAAAAATTCTATATATCCTTCAGTTTCAGAATAGATGGTAGACTCACTTTCCAGCTGTAGGTATTTTTGTCTGACCTCTTAAACTGTTCTCCAACGGTTTTAAAATATTTATTCCGCTTACCCCACTAATGGAATCTCCTCATTCCTTCATCTAGCTGCTGTTTATGGATCCTGCTGGCATCCATTTCAGGTATAATCACCAACTCACAGGAGCTGAGACGTGGTTGATTAGCCACACTTCCAGGTGGCTTGAGGTAATGAGACTTTCTTGTCATATGCCACATGATTTCAGAGGTGCAACACTGATGAACCTGTATATAATTCAAGCTGTAGATCCTGGTGATATACACATGATAGAACAGCATTTTTAAGACAATAGTTGGTGTTTGTCTTCCATTTCTTCCTCTTCCTCTTATTTCAAGTTGGGAGCCAGGCAATTTGTATTTCCTTGTTTCTGGACTTTCTGCAGAGCTTGAAGTAGAATCATCTTACGGACAACAGCCATTCCTATTTTTTACAGAAGTACTTGCTCATGGGTGAGATCATTTTGGCTGTCCCAGCAGGTGAGGAGAGAGGGTGGAAGAGAGGAAAGCCATCAAGGCCAATTAGAGAGAGATGATATTTCCACAATGTGTCAAAGGGACCAAAATTTATGGGTCCTTTGACTCCTCTTAGGTAGCAGCCTCCGCAGAGCCTGGACCCTAGACATAATGGTTTCAACCTCGACAAGGGGAGGCTTCCAGGGGAACAGAGATACTTGATGCGCACAACCTTTAGATTTTAGACACCCACACGTAGGGGGCATAACCTAGTAATGTCTTAGATTTAATTTATTAATATCTATTGCAAATGGAGGCTTAGAGATGGACTTAAGATGACTAAAAAAATAAAGAAATATGAAATGCATGTACACTGGGGATATAGATGCATATGAAATGTCATTCCCCCTTCCTTAGGCAATAATGACCTTTACAAACATTAATAAGTTCCTTTCCCTGATGACACTTCTGCTTTACATAGACTGTTAATCAGGTACTTGCTGTTGCTTCAAGTTCTTATAACTTCTGAACCTATTTTATTCAGTATGGTTTCAACCAATCACATTCATTCAACTAAAGAAAGTGAATAAAGCTGAAGCAAATTTTCCATTCTGATTCTATACCCTCAGGAAATGCAAGTAAAATGATGCATAAGGCATTAGAATATTTTTTTAAAAATTAATTATCATCAAATCCTGAAGGACTAAATCAGACTGATGTCTAATTTCATCCATTTACATATATTTAATCTTTAAAAAAATTGATAGTGAGATTGATGCCTTAATGTTTAGGTCTAGGCTTTGAATTCTGTAAGGTATTTCCCCTAGGTAGCAATGCATTTGGATACATAATTATCTATAAAAGGTGTGATAACTTACACATGATGTGAACTTGGCCAAGTTGTATCAGTCTTTGTTTTTGTTATCTGAAAAAAATGAAGATAATGGTATTTTTCTAAAGTTTTATGTAGTTTCTTTGTGTTTTGTATATTTAGTAATTCATGAAGTCTAATGCCAGTGTGCATTAATGGATGTTGAATGTTTTTGTTTTTTGTTTTTGTTTTTTTGGCCTGCCCAATATCCTTCTTTAGTCCCTATCGAACCCTTCTTCTGCAGTAATCCTGTTCAGTCTTTATGGTTTAGATAGGGCTGACCATTGTTCACAGCTGTCTTTAAAAATCCTGACCACAATTCTGGGATGCCTGGGTGGCTCAGTCAGCTGAGCATCTGACTTCAGCTCAGGTCATGATCTTGTGGTTCGTGAGTTCAAGCCCCACGTCTGGCTCTGTGCTGACAGTTCAGAGCCTGGGGGCTGCTTCAGATTCTGTGTCTCCCTCTCTGCTCCTCCCCTGTTCACACTATGTCTCTCTTTCAAAAATAAATAAAGATTTAAAAAAACTTTTTAAATATCCTGACCACAATTCACCTTTAAGCATGTGACCCAAACAATGCTAATCATAACCCTCCCTAGGATTATTGCCAGAAGTACCAGGAAAGATGCTCTCATTTCTCTAGGATCTCTGGCTGCCAAGGCCAATGAGACTACAGCCACCAGTGGCCATTTTTCTAGCCACATGGAGGCAGTCTGAGAGGGAAGAGAATGAAGCCAAAGGGTGACAAGAGGGACCCTGTTGTTAGTTAAGTATCTAAATCCAGTGTGTTTGGAAATACACTCCTGGATTTTTCATATAGATGATGCATTTTATGCCATCTTTTATAAGCTAGTTTCTGATAAATTTCCATCACAACTAATAGAATTTTCACTAGAATACTGTTTTTTTTAATGTTTATTTTTATTTATTTTGAGAGAGAGAGAGAGACAGAGAGAGGGAAAGAGAGCAAGAATCCCAAGCAGGCTCCATACTGCTTGATGTGGGGGCTTGAACTCATGAATTTGTGAGATCATGACCTGAGCCAAAACCAAGAGTCAGATGCTTAAGCAGCTGAGCCACCCAGGTGCCCCTTCACTAGAATACTGTTAACTGTGCTTCAAAGTCAGACCACAAGTCATGAAACCTCACCTCTTTCACTTGCTAGCTTTGTGACCTTGGACAAGTTACATTACTCTTTTTCTGTGTGTATGCCTTAGCTTCCTCTTCTGTAATAAAGGTAATAGTAATACCAGCCTCTTTAAGGGGAGAATATTTATTGAGATTGTGTGTGCGTGCGTGCGTGTGTGTGTTATAGTACAACACTTGGCCTATGATAAGTCCTCAATAAATGCAAATTATTATCATATTAAATAGTGTACACACAGAAAACAAAACACCTGTTTGGAAACAGATCCATTCCAAACCAAGTAATAGTACAGAAATGGAAAAACAATAGTGAAGCAAAGCAAAGGTAGAGAAAAAAATAATACGTTGAAATTAAATGGAACTAGGGGGCGCCTTGGTGGCTCCATGGGTTGAGCATCTGGCTCAGGCTCAGGTCATGATCTCACGGTTTGTGGGTTCAAGCCCCGCATCGGGCTCTGTGCTGACGGCTCGGAGCCTGGAGCTCGCTTCAGATTCTCTGTCTCCCTCTCTCTCTTCCCCTCCCCTGTTCATGCTCTCTGTCTTTCTCTCTCTCTCTCAAAAATAAATAAACATTAAAAAAGTAATAAATTAAATGGAACTCAAAGAAGCGTGAAGAAATACTTAGCAAAAATTGGAACATAAAAAAAAGTGAAGACATAAATTCTTACATTTGATGACACCAGCAGCACAAAATCCATGAATCAAAAGTTGCCAACCAGTGGCCCAGACATACTATTTATTTTATTTTTTAAAAGGAATCTTTGATTCTGGCGTTAAAACAAAAACTCTATGGATAGCACCAAACCAGCAGATATTCTAAACTGGCAGAATTTTTGTTAGCTACTTCAGTACCTTAGTCATAAATTTTCCTTAATGTTTTTTCTAAGAGTGGTCTTAACAGAATTATATAAAACTTGAATATTAAGTTTCCAGTTTCCTGAGAATTTTATACACATAGAGCAGACATTTCTACAGATGTGTTGTAACAGATATTTAATAGAATGTGGTTCCAGTCTGAGGCTTTTAATTATTGTATGAAGCAAATAAAATGATAACTCATTAAAATCAAATTATTCTGTATTAAAATAGGAAAATAAATTATATGGCAGCAATTATTATATAAAATGATAGTTTATACTACAATGTCTCATTTTGGGGCACCTGGGTGGCTCAGTCAGTTAAGCATCCGACTTCAGCTCAGGTCATGATCTCACAGTTCCTGATTTTGAGGCCTGCTTCAGGCTCTGTGCTGAGAGCTTGGAGCCCAGAGCCTGCTTTGGATTCTTTGTCTCCTTCTCTCTCTTACCCTCCCCAGCTCATGCTTTTTCTCTCTCAAAAATAAATAAACATTAAAAAAAATCCCATTTATAATGTTATCTCATTTTAAATATAGCTAGTCAATGCCTAGGCTTAAATCAAGATGTAACTATGTAAGCTGGATGAAAAATAAAACAATGTAAAAAAAAAAATAGAATAAATCCTCAAACTTTCGAACTAGAACAGATTTTTTCATAGCTGATAACTTATAAATGCAACCATTTATTCTGTGAATAGTGGTCTTTTACAAATAATAAAGTAATTTTTATTGGTTTTTCTCTGAAGTAAATCCAATAAGAATGCTCTTGAGTAGAAATAGCCTCAAATATCACAAAAGATTGAAAATTGTACACTTTTACATGAGTGAACCTATTTGACTATTATAACTAATCGCTTCTTGCTATATAATATCAACATTGCCAAATAGTTTAAAGAAATATTTAAACAGTATAATCCCCACATTTATCTATTTGGAGTTCTGTCTCCAAAATGCCTGTGACTTAGATTATATGTAGTTATGTGCCTAGAGCCCTTATCACCAAGCTCTTTTAAATCAATAGATAATTATTGTGAAATTAAATTCACACATACACTACACAGATGTCCAAAGAATGCAAGCATCCATTATTATCTGTAGCTCTTCTAAACTATCCACAAGGGACAACAGGCACTGGGATTGGAGGGAAATTTTAACAATAGCTTATTATTTTTTGTTTTGCACAGTGTCTTTCAATTAAAAATCTGTACTGCATTAACATTCTCTCAATCCATAGTTAAAATTACCACAGGGATCTTTCTTTCTTTTGCTTTCCTCTTGAAAATGAAATCAGGATATAGGGGAAAACATGGCAGTCCTTAAGGCATGGGGCATGGCTTTCCCAGTCCTGTGAGATCCTTGTATCAGCCTTTGTTATGCATAGCCAGCAAAGGTACCTTAGCTCTTTGCACTCAGCTCTCCACCAATTGCCTTATTTCCCCTTATGGTGGAGAAGGGTCAGCCGGTGTGTGTTATACCAAGGTTCTGAATAGAAAACATGGTGAAAGTTATTCTGTTTCCTACTTTCTCCAGAACATGTCTAATACATACCCCCCATGATGCTTGGACCACTAGTCTGGAAAAGGGGACGTGAGGACATAGAACACAGGATACAGACCTTTACTTCCATGATGGCTGTGGCCTTCTTCCCCCCATTCAAGGTCAATCAGGCATGGTCTCTGTCTCTGTCTCTCTCTCTGTCTCTCTCTCTCTCTCTCTCTCTCTCTCCTCCCTGTATGACAAGAACTGCCCCCACTTTATTCTGATTTTGTTCTATTCTTGGCTTATGATAAAATCCTATGATCGGATCAACATAGCTTGGCCCCAGGTATGTTAATGAAATCCTCTTCTCAACAAACTTGTCGTTCAAGTTTATTTTTATGTTATTGACTCAAAAATCCCATTTTGACATCAAATGCTAAATGGTGACTCCATCTTCCTGTTGGCATCCTTCATATAACAATTAAAATCTGTCGTGAAAAAAAATGCCTGTAGATGATGAAGGGAGAAGAGGTGCATAAAAGGAATTTAAAAAAGGATAATAATACACTAATGTATTTAAATATCTATTATTTACATTTCAATTAGAAGCCAAGAGTTCCTTTATTCAGAAGTACTGAAAGATCAAACACGCATTGTTATGATCAGTAACAATATCAAGTTAAATATGTTTAGACATCATGAAGGTTCATGGAAGGGTATGGAAAATAATGTTTATTGGATAAAAAATTAACTGTATAAAAATAGGAAGAGAAGAAAGTGAGCATATTTGGAGAATGTATGAGAGATGCTAGAATGATCTGACAATTTTGGAAATGTAACTATCTCCTTACATTCTAGAAAATGCTAGGTAAAATATACTCAATTATAACCCATTTTTAAAATATTATTTTCAACACAAATAACTGTCAGATCCAAAAATGTCATTTTACTTGGTGAGCAAATTCAAGAAAGGTGTTCAGATGGGTAGAATGTTGCCTGCAAAAATGAAAAAGCCTACCAAACATCATGACTCTTTTTGTAATAAGTTGTAAAAAAAAAAAAAAATATATATATATATATATATATATGGAGCACTGTGCCTTTTTCCCTTTGAGAGGATTCTCCCCATGGCACTATCTCCTCCTTCTCTTTAGTATTGTATAAAAATTTTGTGTAACGGTTGTCTTTAAGTAATACGGGGTGCCTGGGTGGCTCGTTGGTTAAGTATCCGACTCTTGATTTCGGCTCAGGTCATGCTCACACAGTTCGCGAGTTCAAGACCCACATCAAACTCACAGGCTCTGTGCTGAAGGTGCTGAGCCTTCTTGGGATTCTCTCTCTCTCTGTTCCTCCCCCACTTGTGCTCTCCCTCTCTCTCTCTCTCCAACTAAATAAACTTAAAAAAAGAAAAAGTTGTCTTTAAGTAATACAATAGTTAGTCGGACCCATGAGTGAATTTTCACGACTAATTAACATAGCACAGAAAGGGACAGTGCAGCTGTCTTCCAGAGATGAGGACAATGGGTGTTGGAATTTTGCTTCCCTTCCCGTTTGGGAAAGCTCAAGTGCATCTCCATCTGTATGAAGGATAGTGACATTGTGTTGGGGAGAAATAGGGAATTTCAATTTCCTATCTCAAGTTTAAATACGGATGCTGAGTAGTTTAGGTAGATTCGCTAGTCATTGATTAATCTATTCTCTGTCAGCTCCATACCTATCCTTCCATATTCATTTTGAGATATTATGGCTGAAAGTTTCCACATCACATCGCTGCTGTGGGCTGGCTTCCTCTTGTCTAGCTGGTATCTGGCACTAGAGAGAGACAGTCAGAGCTTTAGGACACAGAAAAGAAACTGGTTCCATCCTATTGCCTTGTGCTTGCTTCCTGTTTGCTTCCTGCTCCTATAAGCATCATCTTGTCTTTGCTCTTTAAAAACATTTCCAACAAAGGAAGTGTGTCCCAGTCTGCATCAGTGTTTGCATCCATTTTATATTTTCCCCAATACTTTTAGAATCAGCCTCAACATACTGCCTGTAGAGACTCTTGCAAAGCCAGTCATGCCTTCCTCAGAGACCAGGGTTCCAGCTCTGTGGGGGCCCTCCAAGTTTCTAATTTTAATTAATTTCCATGTCTTCACTTTGTTTTCCTAAAGCTAGGGGTGAGAGCTGCCTCCTTATGATACTGTTCTTCTCTGCCTTTTCAGTTAACTAGACAAAAAAATTACTTATGTTAAAATTGTCTCCTTTTGAAATATAAATCCTTTCTTTTGGGGCACCTGGTTGGCTCATTCAGTGCAGAGTCTGCTCGGGATTCTCTCTTCCTCTCTCTCTGCCCCTCCCCTGCTCATTCTCTCCCTTTCTCTCTCAAGATAAATAAACATGAACTTTTTTAAATATAAATCCTTTCCTTTAAATTACTAGACTGATACAAATGATAAAGTTTTATGATTTCCTGTGTGACTTTTTCTTATTAAAATAAATTATTTGCTATATTTTTGGGGTGTGATGTTCTATATAATAGTAAAGATATGTTCCAGACATTTACTAATTACATATAGTCATTCATTTAACTAAAAAAAAAAAAAAAGTAAGAAAGAAACCCCTGGGTGACAGCAGGCAGGCAATATTATAACTCTCATTTACAGGCAAGAAAACTGAGGCGTATTAAAAAATAAAACTGATATGAGATCACACAGCCATTAAGTGTTAGAGCTGGGATTCCAAACTTAAGACCTGTCAGAATATTGCTATTAGCTGCCATAGGTCATAACTCTGTATTGGATTCAAAGGCCTATCAGAGTTCAGTGCAGAAAATAGACACCCACCTAGATATTTCAAGCAGCAAAGGATTTCCTCCGAAGGGGAGGTGTTTTTACAAACCCATTGGATGAAGTAGAGGGGCAGAAGCTGTAACTGAATTTTTGAATTAAGAGTCACACCCTGACACTGTAATCCAGAATTCAGGAAACTCTTGCTGTCACTCACAGTTCTGGGGACTGTGGCTGTCACTACATCACTGTGGCTGAGACAGCTATGCTGAAGCAGGTACTTTACAACCAAATACCAATTCTCTTCATGTGCCACTCATTCCCATTTTCTTGCCTCTAAACCCGCAGCAAACATCAGATCCCTATGTGCTCCAGCTAGATTAGACTGAATAACAGACTTCAGAGCCCAATGCAGGGATCGAACCCACAAACTGTGAGACCATGACCTGAGCCAAAGTCAGACGCTCAACCAATAGAGCCACCCAGGTGCCCCAGGGAAGGGCTTTTTACAGCAGTTGCAGAAGCAAGACAAAGGAAAATATTTGATGGGCTATAGTTTAAGTAGTTGCCTTATATGAGAAAACCTAGTTGGCTGTTTGTGATTGGGTGTTCTTAAATTTGTTTTCTGGGGTATGAGAGCACTTATAGAAATTGACTCTGGCTTAGGTTTTGGTTTGCTTATATGGGCTACCAATCATTACAGCCACCTCAATTGAATGGCCTCTTGTTCAATTATTTTAACAATCCTAATCCTTGGGACCCTTGAATATGTTATCTTACAGAAGGGACTTTGTAGATGTGATTAAATTAAGGTTCTTGAAATGGGAAGATTATCCCGAATTATCTGAGTGAGTTCAGTATAATCACAAGAATCCTCATCAGAGGGGGAGAGAAGGGTCAGATTGAGAAAAAGAGATTCAAAGCTGCCACACTGTTGGCTTTCTAGGTGGAGGATGGGGCTATGAGTCAAGGAATGCTGACAGCCTCTGGAAGATGGAAAAGGCAACCGATTCTTTCCTAGAGCTTCCAAAAGTAACTCAGCCTTGCTGACTCACCATTAAGGGATTCTGATAATCAGAACTCTAAGGGAATTAACTTGTGTGGTTTTAAGCACCAAGTCTGTGGTAGTTTTGTAATAGCAGCCATGTAAAACTAACAGGTCAGGGAACAAACACAAAGTCTGACCCAGAAGGAGATGGTTTATACCCAAAAAGAATTGCAAGATTTTGCCAAATTATATGAAGAAATTGAGGGTATGTGTGTGAAATGGCCCAGGAAATGACATGTCCTTTCTTCTATGATCCAGCACTTTAAAAATCCATTCTCCAGGCACCTGGGTGGCTCAGTTGGTTAAGCACCGGAATGCAGCTCAAGTCATGATCTTGTGGTTCGTGGGTTCAAGCTCCACATCAGGCTTTGTCCTGACAGCTCAGAGCCTGGACCCTACTTCGGATTCTGTCTCTACCTCTGCCCCTCCCCTGCTAGTGCTCTGTCTGTCTCTCTCTCTCAAAAATAAACAAACATAAAAAAATAAAATAAAATAAATCCATGTTCACATGCCTGCTTCAGAGGAGGTCACTACTTCAGAGGTCTTTAAGTACAGCAGAGCCAGCTCATTGGAGGACAAAAGAAAGGGGGCCTCTGCTGGCAAAGGGAGTTCTGTGAGATTTGTGGGTTCAGAATTCTTGGATACATTCCACCACAGCCTAACCTCAACATTCCAAGCCTCAGGGACCTCTGAATCTCCACAAATCCCCATACTTCCACAAGTCCTAGAGAGCCTGGGTAATGCTGTGATTGAGGATCAGACATGTGAAGTAGGATCAGACTCTGATTTCTGGCTTATTTTGCTACCATTCTCACTTGCCACTGGAACTTTATGTCCACTCTTCCTCAAACACATTTGTGCTTTGCCCACATCTCCACACTGTTACTCACACATCCCCCTTCTTCTTGTCCCTCAATGTCCACTCCATTCTCTGTGTAAAAAAATTACACCTATCTGGGTACCTGGGTGATTTAGTCAGCTAAGCATCTGACTCTCAATCTCAGCTTTAATCTTGATCTCAGGGTCATGAATTCAAGCTTCATGTTGGGCTCTATGGTGGGTGTGAAGCCTACTGAGAAAGAAAGAAAGAAGGAAAGAAAGAAAGGAAAGGAAAAGAAAGGAAGGGAGGGAGGGAGGGAGGGAGGGAGGGAGGAAAGAAGGGAAAGGGAAAGAAAAGGAAATAAGAAAGAGAAAGAGAAAGGAGGGAGGGAGGGAGGGAAGGAGGGAGGAAGAAGGAAAGGGAAAGGAAGAAAGGAAGGAAGGAAGGCAGGAAGGCAGGAAGGAAAGCAATTTCACCTATCTTTTAAAATCTAGTTCATATTTAATTTCCTTTTTGAGTTCCTTCCCCAGTTATCTCTTCAGAGCGATCTATACTTCTGAATACTCATTATACTTAGTGTCCATTACATTACTTTGGTATTTGATTATATAAGATCTAATTGCTACTCACTATCCCATTTTAAGTAAACTTAATCATTCAATTGTGCTAACGAGTGCTTTATGAAGGGTAGAAAGTCCATAATTCAAGGTTGAATGACTAAAAGTAGCATAATATATAGGAGTAGGTAGTTTCTGTCATTTCCTAAATGAAAGAAATATTTTTACTGTGTTTCCAAGTTTCGCAAATCAGACTGGCTGTGGTTCCAAGCTTTTGGCTTTCCAAGGTATTTTGATTTTCTTCATAGATCACACTACTTCCCCTGAAGTTTTAAAATATCCCATGGAAACAATCCATTCACAAAAAGCATTAGTGAGCAACTGAGAATTTGTTGAAAATTTTATGGGTGAGATGAAAGAAAAGATTTAAGTAAAAGTCACTAACAAATAATTTGGTAAATTCTCACTAGATATGCCTGGTCTTTTGAAAGTGTTTTGTCAGCGATACTAACCATTTTCTGCACCCTTAGGGCAACACTGAGCATCCCTTTATTTCCCCCACCTTTTATGTTGCAGAATTGCTTTCTCTTTCATCTGGGAACTAACCTGAAATGCTTTTGTCCCGGTTAACAAGCTTATCAAAACATCTTACTCAATAAAGCTGTTTTCCCTTGAATTGTTGTGCTATTCACTTAAAAAAAAATCCCCCCCAAAACATATTTACATTGTTATGTCCGTAGAGATGACGTTGTCTAGGTTTTTATGCATAGGTGGTTAGAGCCATATATTGGTTGATATCTCCTAGTTACATAATTTTATTGCACTGAAATACTGACCTCTTATATCACAGCCTAAGTGCTTTCGAGACATACATTTCTCTCTTCATTATTTCTTAATTCTCTTTCGTATCGTACCAATCTTTTTTAAATCAACTCTTTCCAAACTCCTGATTCTCTTCCTTCTATGGCAAAGTGAATCTATTTCCATTAATTTTTCTGGATTTCTAATTACTTCGTGTTTTTGTACACAGCCCTTGATATTTTAAGAATATGCATCCAAAAAAACATCAGGAACTCGTTCAATTCGGAGTAGTTATTTCTGTAATTCATGGGGTGCGTCGTCCTTCATCTCCCGAATCTTCATATTTCCTCCACTTCATTAACTTTGTAAGCCACATCAACTCTGGTTCCTGTTAGCTTCTATTTTCTCTTTCAATTAATGACAAGGAACAGTGGGTGGTGAAATTCTGGGTAAACACACACGGAGTCAGCTCCAACTCTCTTTTCACAACTAGCCTCCAATACAGGGATACAGTGGAAAGTAAGAACTAAGTGGAACATGCCAATGTAGAAAACAAAAAAAGTAGTGAAAAAAGGCGGATTCATGACTGACAGACCCTGCATGTTTGACTCCAAAGAAAAAGGAAAGCAAGTGGCTAGGAGAATAAAAATAATAAATGCAAGACGTCATGAGGATCAACATCTTCCTCTTGAGTGATTCTTAAAACTGTTTGAAAATAAAATCTAAATGTTTGTGCTGTTTTTGCATTAAACGAAGTACTGAGTATGAGTTATATGATGTTCAAATTTGATCTAAGGCATACTGCCTCCGGAAACGTTTCATGAGTTTCTGTATCAATCGCATTTCACAAACAAAATATAAATAACCCCCAATGATCTGTTGTTTTCTCATTTACTCAATCAATCCCTTTCTCTGGATTTTAGCATAGAGACCACAATAGCCATGTATGTCATGGCTTTGCCTTCCTTAAAAAAAATGCAGCTTCAATTACAGATTAAATATCAAGTCTAACTCATAGGGGCTCCAATAACAGGAAATGTTGGCACAACAAAACCAGCAAAATGGGGAATTCTTAAAAACATAAAGCGGACAGGAACAATTTGGTCTCAAAATCTAGATGAGGAAACTCTGAAATTCCAGAAAAAAAAAAAAAAAAAACCTTAAAAAAAAAAAGACACAAATCCAAAAGTTCAGGGATTTTTTTTTTTTTTTTTTTTTTTTTTAAAGCAGGACCTATCAATAACCACAAGATGAGAAAGTACAGCAGGGTCTGGGGAGAAAAATGCAAATATATAAAACCTTGGATTGCGAGTAACTTGCTCTGTGAGTGTTCTGGAAGATGAGCAAATATTTCTAATAAATTTTAACTTGATAAGCGAGTAATGTCTTGTAATATGAGTAGTATGTGACACCGAACGTCACATGATCACAACTGAGCCAATGGTACTCCTCTTGTTCTCTCTCTGTCTCCCCCTGCAGGACTGTGGGTGATCGTCTCCCATCCTCAGATGCTTGGTCTCAGGCCATGGTGTTTGCCAAAAATCAGTGATTTTTCAGAATGTTGGAAGATGCCAGCAACTGACACTAGTGTAGTTTTTGTCACTTCAAAGCATCTATGGACAGTCCTTTGCTTTTCCCTATAAGAGTGAGCTTAGGAATGCTTTGCTTCATTCTAGGTCAGGCTGCCTGCAGATACAGACCCTTTCCTCTGCTGCCATAGTGCCAACTACATTAAATACAGTATGTAACAAGAGTTTATTAATACTGTACTGTAGTCATCATCTGTGCAAGTGAATACAATGGCCCCATGCAGAAGAAGAATCCACTGAGCCGATAGATAGCAGTGATTCTGTTAGTGATAGTGAGAGTTGTCCTGCACAATAACCCTCCTCTCTCTTGTCTCCCTCACACCAGCCATGAAGGTTTTCAAAGGTAAGTTGAGGTTAATTTGTTTATTTTTCTTTATATTTTCTATTTTATTATTTTGTATTGTATTACAGTATTATAATCATTTTATATGAATATTTTTGGGTTACGGAACAAATCTTCTGAGTTTCCATTATTTCTTATGGG
Source organism: Lynx canadensis (assembly GCF_007474595.2). Taxonomy (NCBI): domain Eukaryota; kingdom Metazoa; phylum Chordata; class Mammalia; order Carnivora; family Felidae; genus Lynx; species Lynx canadensis. The sequence goes on along the minus strand of NC_044303.2, from coordinate 107,135,119 downwards.
GAAATTCACTTTGATATACAAGTGCTTTGGATTGCAGGCATGTTTCCGGAATGAGTTATGCTCACAAACCAAGGTTTTACTGTAATAAAAGCACAAGAACTGAGGCAGTCTGAGTCACTGGCTCTTGTGTTTGCCCTTGAATCATTCAACAACCCCCACCACAGCCACCAATATTGGATGGTTTTCACCCAGAAACTGTCATGTGACACACGTCCCCTCTGCTCACTCCCATACCTGTGCAATCAGTGGAGGCTGGGTTTCATATCAGAACTCTTTTTGATGTCTGGGGAATAAACTGCCAGGAATGATATTATTTAAATTTGTTTCATCAACCGAAAAGTATAGAATGAAATGCTAGTACTTAGAAATAGGAAGTTAGCCATTAGAAAAGTAGAACTCTATAATAGTAACATCAAGTTGCCAGTACAAGGCAAGAAAGAGGAGGAAAAACCGGATTCATCCAGCAAAAGCAAAGCAAAGGAGAAAACATATTATAACAAATACGGTTTTTAAATGGAAAGAATAAGGCAAAATGTTATTCCCACCACATCTGCCATTACATTGCCATTGATACTTTATCCATCCAGGTATTCCTCTGCACTCTCTTATGTGAGGATGAAATTATTAAGACACCTCAGGACACCAACCCCAAAAGTCAATCCGTTTGAGTCCCATAAGCTAGTTCTTAGGGTAATGCTTATCACAGTGAGAACAGAAGGCTGCGTTTGGGTAATAAAAATTAAATTTACTCTGCACCACAGTGGGTAGCTGTAATTAGAATATTACCAAACACAAACTTCAAGTCTCACTTGCCTTATTTCCTCCCAATGGCACCCACGAGTGATTTATCTCCCTCTCTTCCTTCCCCTTCCTTTTTAGTAATGCTCCTCAGGCTGATTAGCTTCACTTTAATATTTTGCTGTGTTTATTATACAGGAAATGACTTAATTACCATCTTCTTCAGTTTGGGGATGCTAGAGGAAAATGTCACCAAGCTTTCTATATCGTTAAGTTTTACTTGTTTGTTCTAGCAGAAAAGGACAGCTGAATAAGTCAGTCTTGGGCAACATGAGTCTGTAAAGGAGTGGTGAGTCTCCCACAGACCTTCTTTTTGTGTGCATCTTACTCGAGAAGCAGTACAGAAGTTCAGCAGAGATAAGCACTGAACAGAATTGATCAGGATTTTGCTCTGCACTCATGCTGGACCCAAACCTCTGGGTCTACAAGAGTCTCTAGGCAGCCTTTGGTCTCTGAAACTGGCTTGACTGACACAAGGTGTATGAGGGAAATACCGTTCCCTTCTGTTGGGCTATGGCTTTGTCAGTGAGCAAAACAGGCAAACAGTGTGGATATGTTACCCCAGCTTTGCCAGAAGAAGCAAAAAGTGGAAGAGATTGGAAGCTTTCTAGGTATTCAGACATAGAGAGTTGTGCTGCCCCCTTAACACTGGAAAAGATGGAAAAACATATACTCAAACATGTATCCATCCCTCCAGGATGAAAGAGGTCTGATTTTCAACTTGCCACCCAGTGGCTGTTTGGTTTCTTGAAGAACGGTGCCATATTGGTAGGTTAACATCCTTTTTTTTTTTTTTTTTTTTTCTTTTGATTGGTTGAGATTCAGCAATGGTAGTAAATGTATACTAGCTGGGCAGCCTTTAGCATACATGTGTAAACCTTTATCCTTGATGTTCTGAGTACTCTGTTTAAAGGCCAATTTTTCAAGCACTGTGCTGCCATGGATATAGTCAGAGTGTCAGGGATATAGGCACATGCATAGTCTTACCTCAGATCACTTCCCTTCCATACCTACTTGATGATTGTGTATACCATTCAAAGTTCTGCCCATAGGAGGATTTTGCCTCACTGATATCTTTCAGGACAATCTTGAGTGCGATTAAAGCAGCAATACACTCTTGAATTTTGCTAACATGACAGCCTGAACCCATCATGTTTTGTCAGCTGGTCATAGGGAACTGCATTAGTGCAATAAGGAAAGGTGTCTGGAAGAGGAAATTTGGATTATCTTTAACTTCTTTCTGCCCTCCAGGCTCCTTTGGGTCTGAACTTGAATGTATCATTTCCTTCATATGCTTTACCTTCAATATGATTACTTGGTGGGTCGACAAAACCCAGATACAGATGGACATGTACCATAGATGTCAAGCGTCTGTTATGGTCCAGCAGCAGAGTAGGGCAAGGGAGGGGCAGAGAGAGAGGGAGAATGAGAATCCCAAGCAGGCTCTACACTGTCAGCACAGAGCTGGATGTGGGGCCCAATCTCAAGAACCATGAGATCATGACCTGAGCCGAAATCAAGATTCAGATGCTTAACTGAATGAGCCACCCAGGCACCCCAAGGAGTTACTTTTCAAAAGATGAAAAGTTCCCTGTAGTAGATGATGTCATATTGTTCCAGAAGTGTGGGGTGTCTATGCTATGATGCTTCTTTTGGGGCTTGCAGAAAACGTACATGGCATCCTTATCAAGAAATCTCTAGCACATAGGATCTGCCATGACATATGGCCCAAGTAGCAGCAGGGCTGGTAATGCAGGCTGAACATACCGAAAAGTCCCATTCTAAAGTAACAGCCTTCCATGTTACCCAATAAATAGTTTCACATCATCTGCCATAATTCATCTCACTTTTGTACAACCAGACTGGTAGGTTAAATGGGGATATAATAGTAATTTGTATCCTTTTATGTTTTTGAGGTTAGCACTGATCCCTGTAATTGCACATAGAATGACGTATTGTTTCTGACTTATTATCTTGGCCAAAGTCAGCAAGCTCAAGAGCTTCTACTTGGCCTCTTCTCCCCTTCTGGCTCTTACTCCACAGGCCAGAAAAACAGCATGAGGGTACAGCGAGCTACCAAGTATATCCATACCAATTGTGCACTCAGAGACCAGGAAAAATGACATACTGGGCCCACTGTGAGACCAACTTTGAGCCAAGACACTATCACTGGCCCCCCTGCACTCTTGCAGGGGAGACATGATGATGTTTTTACACCCTCCTTTAAAGTCCTCTCGCACCCTGTATCAAACTACCCTGAAAGATATTCCTTTCCCCATAGAATACATGTTACCTGTGCAATGGTCATAGGTTCCCAAGAAGGAGGACTAAGAATCACAATATAAACATTACATAGACATTTAAGAATCTTTCCTCAAAGGAAGTTAGTTTTTAAGTCTTTGAACTCCAGGTCTAAGAACAGGCTCATGTATGGAAACTGGCAAGGGATCATGACTTTGCTATGGCTGACAAAAGCCTTCTCTTCTTACACTCTTTAGCATTTTTTATTTTAGATGTTACAGGATACTTTTGCTGGCTGTCCATCTATCTTGACCCTACGATCACCATGGTCTATAAATCATTACCATTGACCGATCCCTATGGGTCAGGGCTCCCTGGTTGGCTCTGACAGTACTGCCCATGATAGTAATTGCATCCATCTAGACTCTGATCATTAAGTGCTGCCACGTGGCCTTTGCTAGCCTGGAATCCTATTACCTTGAGGGAACCCAGACCCTTACGAGTAGAGCATACTCTCCGCCCTGCCTACAAAGAACAGCCATCTGAGCTTCTTTATCATGCTGGTCCTCCTTCACTAGAAGATTCCTAAGGCTCAAGTGAATGGGAGTTTCCTTTGGGACCTTCTGGGAAACACAGTCAACCCTTCGCTGGTGTTACCTAATAAATCTTTTCTGACGTGACTAGTTGTCTGAGCTTTTTGTTAGTATTTATCCATGCATTTCCAGCTTTTCCAGCTATCATTTTTTTCCCCCAACTTCAAGGAGCTATATTGGCAGCCTGTTAGGAATAGCTAGAAGTATACTTGCTAAGACATTAAACCTTAAATTATAGGTATCCTTATCCAGTACCCAGCATGCTCTTTTGGTCCCTGCCAGTACACATTAACTAGGTCCTGAGATTTTTTTTTTTTAATGTTTATTTATTTTGGAGATAGAAAGAGCATGAGCGAGGGAGGGGCAGAGAGAGAGAGAGACAGAGAGAGAGAGAGAGAGAGAGACAGAGAACCCAAAGCAGGCTCCAAGCTCCACGCTGTCAGCACAGAGCCTGAGGCAAGGCTTGAACTCACGAACTGTGAGATCATGACCTGAGCCAAAGTCAGACACTCAACCGAGGCACCCAGGTGCCCCCTGAGATATTTTTGATGAATAACCTATTTCCTCCCAATATTTCCCTGGTCAGGCCACATTGAGACTGAATCTAGTTTGTGGTTCAGAAGCCATGGGGGATGTTAGGGCAGATTTTGAGGCCAGAGACACCTTGAGAGGCACATCTCTCACATGAGGACTTTAAGTTGTCTCCAAGCAAGGAGAGGGTGCTGTCCAACAGCAAGGGGAAGGAGACACTCCTGTTGGCTTAGAAGGCTCAGGGTAGAGCTGAGAGTCTGGGTATCCAGGACAGTCATCTACACATTCTTCGTCCATATCTCAAGATCTCATTCCTTTATCAGCACTTTGACATTAACCAAGGAAACTTTTGAGGGCTGTTAGTTCAACCATCTTTGTAAATCTGCTAGTCTGAAAACCAGGTCCTGGGACTGAACTTTACAATGGTCCGCCCTGTGACTTCAGGAGATGAGGAGGTCTTTAAATGCTACCATGGAGGCCTTTCAGCTTTCACATGTTGACCTAAGAGTTAAGTCCTCTGCCACTATCATTTTCTTCCCTTGGTGTATAAATGGCACAGAGCAGCTTACTAATCAGCGTTACAGCCCTTACAATTACACCTGCTCTACCTTGCTCAAACGCTGGAGATACTTTATAAGCCAGTGGATACCCCTCGAGTCTCATTCCTTCATCCCTGAGACATCCTAGCCCTATCCCACTCCGCTAGCAATTAGGCACTCATTGGCATCAATAGCTCAAGTGGACTTACTTCCATGCCTCTGAACTGAATGTACTTCCTTTTCAAAAACAAACTGCCTGATCCTTCTCAGTCCTCTTCTCCGACCCCCACCCAGAACCTAATCTGATAAGGTTACCGCATGACAGAAAGCAGATGAGATTGCAAAACACCTACAGGCAAGAAAAGCTCTTGCGGGAAAAGGTACAGCTGAGAATGCATCTTCTTGCCAGCATCTGGCTGAAATGGAGGGAGAGACACTGAAACAGACAGAAACACAGAGAAACAAAGAAGTTGCCCTGAATGAGCTCTCAAACTCTCTATTCAGATAAATCCTCTTCCTCCACCTCCTCTGAGGAGAGAGAGACAGGAAGGGAGAGGCCTCCTCTGGTAAAGAACCTCAAGGGGAAGCCTGAGGAGGTTCCAAGAAGTGAGAAAGCATTCCCTGCTAATATAAGGATAACCCAGTGTTTCCTTACTGAAGTATCTTCAAATCATAATTTGTTTAAAAAATAAATTCTTAATAAACAAAACATAGTAAAACAGCTCTTATGTAATAAAACATTTGAATGACTAATTCTGGCTTGTCTTCTGTAATCAGCGAGAATCACCACTGAGTACAGGGTGCCCTGGAAATGAATCAAGCCTGCTGAACACAGGTGAATGCTTTCAGGACACCAGGCTATGACTTAGGAAGGTGTATTTGTTATCTTGCAGTAACACTGGAAGAAAACGGGCTTCTTTAAGGAAGAGTTTTAAACCCAATAGGAAATAAAGACCATGCTATTGAGTCACAATAATATTCCTAGCATACATCATGCATGATGGAATTTTTTCTACCTGCTGAGCTCATTCTCCCTTTCTGTAGAATTTGGTGGTTTGGCCAGACAGTTGATTCTCTAAGGCACATCTGGCTATGTCATTAACAGTTATTCCTGAATGTTTTGGCTATTGCCAAAGCGGTCTGCTGGTTTACAAAAAAAAAAAAAAAAAAAAAAAAAAGAGTGCCATCTTGGGAAATATGACTCTTGCAGACTGTTGTTTACAATCCAACTCAGTTATCCAGACAAAACTATTTTCTAGCATCTCTTAAAATTCTTTAAGAGAAAACGCATCACAGAGTTTATGTCTTTAGTTGTATTTAAGGTTAGTCACTGTAAAGTCCATGGCCTGCCTTGTCTTATTTGTTTTCTTCTTTATTTGCAATACACTAATTAGAGGTGTCAAAATGCTCTTAAGTGTAGAGGTTCCTCCAACAGATTTCCATCTTTGGAAAATAGCAAACATCTACCAAGAGCCTCTCCCTTCAAATTCTTAATAGAAAAGAGGACGTAAGTGGAAACCCTAGATGTTCCTTTCATTTTCCTTCTTCATTTTGCCCTTTTGCTGATGTTGGATTTTTTGGGTGTTCAAGTTGGCAAGAAAGTATTTCCAGTACGTGACTCATCTCCAGGTTGCACATAGAAAAAGTGAAACAGTGTACTTTTATGCTTACTTTAAATATATAACCCTCTTATTGGTGACAACTTTTCAAACTATTTAACAACCGCATACTGATCTTTCACAAACTTAAAAGCTAATATTTTTTAACAAGGCTTATATGCCAGACGCTCTTCTAAACACCTACTTTATATTACTCATTCCATTATCCCAACAACTCCATGCAGTGGGTTCTATTTTCATCTTCATTTTATAGATTTAAAACTGAGGCATAAAGAGATTATGTAACTTGCCCAACCAAGTGGAAGACGTGGAACAGAGGTGAGGCAGTCTTGTATCAGAACCCGTGTTCTTACTTATGAAATTATGCTGCCTCTGTGTGCACCTTCCTTATTCACACCTGAGAGGAAGCTGAACCCCTTGGTAGAATAAGGAAGGAAGAAAACATTCTTTCTAAGCCCCATTTTCATTCTCTTCTTTGGTACCTGCTTGGAAGTCAGATGGTCAATGTGACATCAGAAGTGTTTCCTGTTATTCTCTAACGTGACACAAATAATGATAGACTTTTAATGTATACAACTCAGAGGGTTATCTCTGATGGTCTATCTAGGTAAACAGACAAATGAAAACAAACTCCAAAAAACTGGTTTTAATTCAATCAGTTGTGCGTCTAATTACCTCATTTTCTTCATTCTAAAATGCAGGGCATTATGTGGGCATAAACCACATAAGAGAAAAAGAGAAAACAAAATGGAATCAAGAGAAAGCAAATTCCCCCCAAATCAGCCAATGCGTCTATTTTTATCCATTCTAGTTCAAGCTATAAGCCCGGCTCAGCGGAACCATTTCAATAATCTCTTAACTGGTCTCCCTGCTTTTACTCTTGGTCTCGCTTCAGTAATATCAATCCCAACCTTAATGGCTTCCCCCTGCAGTCTGAGAACCTCAAATCTTTTCAAGATCCTTCAAACCTCAAATCTTTTTAAGATCCTTCAAGTTCAGGCTTCTGGCTACTTCTGCAGTTAACAACTACCCTCCTATCAACAGCTCCTTCTATTAACAACTTGTCAGCCTCATTGAGCTTTTTGCAGTTTTTTAAATATGTTGTTTCTATATTCCTGATGATCTTTGTATCTGCTACTTCCCTTACCATTAACTGGGGTTGGGGTGGGGGGTGGTGGTTAGACTGACTCCTATAATCATTTAAGTTTTAAATGTCACCTCCTCAAAGAGGCTTTTCCTTACTTCCACTCTCAATAAAATATTTTTGTTCTATTCTATTTACCACTGTTCTTATTCTCTGAAATTATCAGTTTGTTATAACGAACTTAACTTGTGTCATTGTTTAAGGCTGCTTTTTTCTAATCAACCGGAGTACCCACCGCAAACATCAAAGCATCTGTCAAAGAGCATCCACCACCAGGTGGCACCAAAGCACAGCAGGGATCAAGGTAGATTTGTATCATAAGACAGACCTTTGGACCCCAAGTCCATCACGGTTAAATTTCCTGAACCTCCTTGTACCACTAAGCAGCATTTTAATTTTGGGGCCATGCCCCTCGCCAAATATATTATTACAGTGAGGTCTGAAGGTATTGTGCTCTGTTCTGATTCTTTACTCTGGAAGAGGTTGATAAATGAGAGAATTAAAACATAGTCTCGATGAACTGGATATATTTCGGTTCCAACAACTCAAAAGTTTTAGAGATGTAGAACTTATATCAAAATAAATGACTCTTCTAGTAGTCAGAATTATACTGAATCCTATTTTGGAGGTAATGACTAAGTTCCCTATCCCTCAAATTGTTCAGTAGGATACCAGATGCTCAGTGGCCCAGACACTGCATTAGAGATCAAAGCTGCCAAGAGAGGATGGCTTAGAGGACACCAGAGATTTTTCAGTCTTGAGAGTCTATGCATCCAGAATCCAATTTAAATGTTTAAAATAAATAAAAGCTCTTTCAAAATAGCTTGGGAGCCGTTGATACTACTCTACAGGGGAACGACAACTCTCCTTTATGGCCATACTATAGTCAAAAGTGCTTAGCTATTAGAATCAGAATGATCTGAATTAAAACCTACATTCTTCCAGTTTCTAGCTATGTGCCCTCAGACAAGATATTTTACCTGTTTCCTTATCTCTGAATGGACGGAATTACTGAGTTATCATTATGCCTCTCTTAGGCTGAAACCATTAATTACATTTGACTTTAAGAACATAGTCCACTCTGCTATGAAGTATACAATAATTAAAAAGCAACAAATGGTCCATTATCACCATCAATGTAAACAACAAGAGCCCAGGGTTTTTCTTTTGCCCATGCCAAAAACGAAGATCGTTTCTGAGTCACTTTTAAATGGCAAATAATGTAGAAGATTGAAGCGAAAGAGATTTTCTACTTGTTAAGTCTATTTTAAAAGTAGGAATAGTTTGGAAACTATTTTCCCCTGTTCCAGTATGGGCTGGGCACAAATGCTCTTTTCTTTTGGTTTTCCATCCTCTGGATAATTAAGAAACGAGAGGATTTAGTGCAAGAGAACATAGAAGAAACATTTCTGCATCAACGGGAGTGCTACAGAGGCAAAAAGACCTTTACTTTTATTAGCTTCAGCAGCTTAGTGGAATTAAAAAGATCACCCGTGGCTCATACAGTGAGAAGTAATATCCAGTAGCTGAAAGACAAGTTGCAGGGGCTTTGACAATAAACCAGCCCAAGCCAGAAGCGACCCAGGCTTAAGCCCTGAAAATGAATGTGACACCAAGCTAAGATTCAGGGAGGTTTACTCAAATGTTCTGATCAATATCTGATAAAATAAACCTTAGAATAATATAAAATATATTTAATTCTTTTCCTAATATGTATCTACACATGTCACAGGGCACTGGACTCAGAGGTCAGATGACTATATAATCATCGCAATCTTGCTTCTCACTTGTGGGGTGAGGGTCACTGGATCTATAAATCCCTACAATCTGGGTCCCGATCTCCTTATCTGTGAAACTGGATGGATGAAGCATATGATCTCTCAACTCTCAGATTCCACTCACTTCAATTCTCTGATTTAAATTCTTAAATTCTCTGATTCCCTGCAAGTTTGCTCGTTTCTTCAGTAAGTCAATCAGTCATTAGTTGAAAATGTACCCACCAGCAATGTGTTGGCACTTAGATACAATTTATTCAAACACAAATATGTAACGAGCTTTGCCTGCCCCACCCTATTCTTAGCTCTGAAGACATAGTGTGTACAAAAGAAGACAGAAGTTCCTACCTTCCTATGCTTTAAATTCTGAAAGGGAAATAGATGTAAAATATGCATGGAAGTAAAATACATACTCTGTTAGAGAGTGGTTAAGTGTTACAAAGAAAGCCAGGAGGAAATGTCAGAGATTGAGATTTTTGAGTCTCTCTTGGAAGATCACTTTGATGAAAGAGGAAGAAGATAAAGAAATGAACCTTGTGGGAAACATTTCAGGGAGAGAAAACAAAACAAAGATGTGCCTGGCAGGTCCAAGGGTCAGCACAGAGGTCAGTGTGGATGGAACAAAAGGCATGAGAAACTGGATAACAGGAGGTGACATGTATCCATTCAGATCCTGAAAGTCACAAGTGTGACTGGAGAAAATGTGGTAAGTTATCATCCCCACCACCTTGAACCTTCTTTTTTTTTTTTTTTTTTTTTTTTTTTTGTTTTTGTTTTTTGGAGCGAGTGCAGGTACGCAGGCAAGCAGTTAAAGAAAAGAGAATTTCAAGCAGGCTCGACACCCATCCCAGAGCCTGACATGGGGCCTGAACTCATGAACCTGAGCTGACATCAAGAGTATGCCAGCCAACCTACTGAATCACTCAGGAGCCCCTCACCCTGAATCTTCTTAAATGAGTTACTCCTGAGATACTTTTTGTTAAGGGAAATGATAGATGACCATGCAAAACCGTGGATGGAGGAGAGGGATACATTGTGCTACATAAAAAAGACAAAGAGAAACACTCAGCAGATGATTCAGAGTTAAGGGAGAAGAGGAAACACAGGTTGAGGGGGCCCTGAAAAGAGCTGAAAGAGAAGAAAAAGAGAGACAATGAAAACTTATAAAAACATTGGAGTGATCTTAGAAAAAATAAAGAGTAGGGGCGCCTGGGTGGCTTGGTCAGTTAAGCATCCTACTTCAGCTCAGGTCATGATCTCATCGTTCATGAGTTTGAGCCCTGTGTCGGGCTCTATGCTGACAGCTTGGAGCCTGGAGCCTGCTTGGGATTCTGTGTCCCCCTCTCTCTCTGCTCCTCCCCCACTTGTGCTCTGTCTCTGTCTCTCAAAAATAAACATTAAAAAAAAAAGGAAAAGAAAAATTAGAGAGTAGAGATGGTTAAGTGATTGTTGAGAACTTCACTCTGAACCATGAGATGCTAACTCCCTCCTCAGTATGCCTGAAAAGGTTTCAGTAAAATTCTACCTGGAGTTTGTTATTTTTGTCATTGTTGGTATTAGTTTTATTAGTATTCGACATGATGATTTGTGAGACCATTCCTTCTGGGTGTCCTATGAAAGCAGGCCTGTCTGAGGGAGCCTCTCTCCTATGTATGTGGTGGCTGCACATTGTTTGGAGGTAAACCACAGCTACCTTACGTATCGGCTCAAGCCTGCCTGTCCAGTATATGAACACTACTGTGTTGGCATTACAGTTAGTGCTGCTGGATTCCTTGCTACATGAATGTCAAGCTCAAAAATAAAATATAATAAAATGGGAACCACACACTTTCCTATATAGATAGAAGCAATTCAGTACTTTAAGGCTGTAGGCCAAGTTTCCACTGTCTCTCTTCCTAGTATCACCAGATTCAGCAGAGGGGGGGAGCATGCTGGCTCTGGCGTCCCACTGTGCAGTCTGACAAGTATCCATTTCTGAGCAACCTTGGCTACTGTGTTAAAATGTCTATGTTCAGATTCTTCACCTGTAAAAATTGGTTTAATCATAGTTCCTGCTAAAGCATGTAAAATCCTTAGTACAGTGGCTGACACAAATCCCTTAATAAATGTTAGCCAGTATTAGAGTTATAATAATTCCTGGCTTTGGAACATTCAAATCCCTATTTCTCATTAAGGCAAAGTCCAAATTAACTTTGTAACCTGTATTTACTTTCCCAAATCCAAGGATGCTATTAAAAAGACATCTGGTCAAAGAACATATATTGATGACTTCACCAATATTTTTGGTTTCATGTTTTCTAGCTTGTTTGGTTTGCTTATCAGAAAGAATATCAACATCCATTTAAAATCATTCTTTCCTAAAGGTGAGTTTTTAAAGGATGTCTATGTCAGAAAATATTATGGGTTAACTGGTTAATAATGTTTCCTTTTTCTCTTTTATTTCTCCAACTACTATTCAAAACTCCATAGCCTTTTACCCATATTTTCACTACTTTTTAAAAAATAAGTATTTTAGGGGTGCCTGAGTGGCTGAGTACCCATATTTTCACTACTTTTTTAAAAATAAGTATTTTAGGGGTGCCTGAGTCAGATAAGCCTCCAACTTCAGTGCAGGTCATAATCTCCCTAGTACGTGAGTTCGAGCCCCAAGGCAGGCTCTGTGCTGACAGCTTGGAGCCTGGAGCTGCTTTGGATTCTATGTCTCTCTCTCTCTCTCTCTCTCTCTCTCTCTCTCTCTCTCTCTCTCTGCTCCTTCCCCACCCACGCTCTGTCTCCCTCTGTCTCTCAACAATAAATAAACATTAAAAAAAAAAAATTAAAAGTAAGTATTTTATAATTGTCAAAACTTTTTAAAAATAGGATTATCACTGGGGTGCCTGGGTGGCTCAGTCAGGTAAGTGACTGACTTCAGCTCAGGTCATGATCTCACCGCTCTTGAGTTCATGCCCCACGTCAGGCTCTGTGCTGGTAGCTCAGAGCCTGGAGCCTGCTTCGGATTCTGTGTCTCCCTCTCTCTCTGCCCCTCTAGCACTCACACTCTGTCTCTTTCTCTCAAAAATAAATAAACGTTAAAAAAAAATTTAAAAATAGGATTATCCTTTTTTTTTTTTCTTGCTGGTATCATCCACAAATAACTTCTCTATTATTTCACTGTTTAAATATTCTTTATTTTTAAAAAAATGTTTATTTTAGAAAGAGCAAGAGAGGGTGCAAGCAGGGTTGGGCAGAGAGGGGGGAGAGAGAATCCCAAGCAGGCTCCAAGCTGTCAGCACAGAGCCTGTTGTAGGACTTGAATCCATGAACCGTGAGATCATGACCTGAGCTGAAGTCAGATGCTTAACCAGCTGAGCCACCCAGGTCTTTCAATGTTGGCCTCCAAATAACTTGGTTCATAATATGCTTACCTTGGTTTCTAAGCATCATTCATTCCAGAAACATGCTTATAATCCAAAGCACGTGTATATCACAGCAAATTTCAAGAACCACTGGCTCAGTTGCAATCATGTGACATTCGGCACACGGACTACTCACAATTACAAGACATCGCTCGTTTCTCAGGTTAAAATGTATTAGAAATGTTCGCCCATCTGGTGGAACACTCACAGAACAGGTTACTCGCAATCCAAGGTTTCACTATCTATCTCTAGGGCAACTTCATAGTTACTCAAAGTCCTATTATTTTTAAATGGGCTTAACTCTCTTGCATGTATTTTTCATTATAATGTCTGTTTTGTAAAATTCTCTATTTATTATGTTCTGCTCCTGCAACTTAATTAATGCCTGTTAGTTATATTCACATCTGATACTATTTCACTATTTTCCTTTCCATTGTTCTCTCTCTTTAATATTCTTTGTTGTCATGGTTGTAGAGTCATATTTTCATCTCCTACCAATTCATTCTTTTCTAAGATCACCTAGTTTTTCTCCAGTATTTCTTTTAGTATTATGCATATTTTTGCAAATTTGGCAGGTCTTAAAATTTTTTCAAATTTTTAGAGTGACTTATAAACACATTTCCTGATAAAGAGCTACTATCTAGTACCTATCAATGTCAGCAATAACAGATTAAGGGACTGCTTTTTCCTTGATCGCTTGATGTTTGTGTACTTGTCATTAGGATCACACAAAAACCTCACCTAGCTGAAGCTGGAGGGAAAGAACCTAACTTTATATGTGTATCACTGATTAATCAATCAACAAAAATAGCATAAAGGTAGGTAGTAAATAAAAAAAGATAGAAGATAGGTAGATAGATAATAGGATCATGAATGCTACTCTATTACTTGGATTACCAGAATCTCCATGAAATCTTTCTTGACAAAATGTTCCATTTTAGGGGCGCCTGGGTTGCCGAGTTGGTTAAGCATCTGACTCTTGATTTCGCCTCAGGTCATGATCTCATGGTTCTTGAGACTCAGCCTGAAGTCCAGCTGTGCCCTGACAGCCCAGAGCCTGCTTGAGATTCTCTCTCTCCCCCTCTCTGCACCACCCCACCTCAAAATAAATAAACTTTAAAAAAACCTATATATTTAATGTCAAAATAAATACACAATAAATACAGTGTATTGATTCACTGCAGCTCCCTCACTGGTAGATCTAAACGACTGCTCAGCTCCTTTTGAACAAGGCTGAATTGAACTTGACAAGTCCTCTCTCTGGATGGTCCACCATGATTAGATAATTTACATGTAAAAGATCAATAAATCAACACTCTCACTCAGGATGAAATTAAGGATTAGTTTTCAATAACAAGTTAACCCAAAATCAGAATGGCTGCATTTATTTATTTATTTTTTTTTAATTTTTTTTTTTTCAACGTGTATTTATTTTTGGGACAGAGAGAGACAGAGCATGAACGGGGGAGGGGCAGAGAGAGAGGGAGACACAGAATCAGAAACAGGCTCCAGGCTCTGAGCCATCAGCCCAGAGCCTGACGCGGGGCTTGAACTCACGGACCGCGAGATCGTGACCTGGCTGAAGTCAGACGCTTAACCAACTGCGCCACCCAGGCGCCCAGAATGGCTGCATTTAATAGACATTTATTTCTTGCTATCTTGACAGTCCTGGATGGGCCCACAAAAAGGTGTGGTGGTTTGTGGACCCAAGCAGGGTGAGGTTGTCATTCCGTTTTGGTGTACTATTTTCTAAGTTTTCACATCAAAGAATCTTGCGTTCTTTTCCATTTATTTTTCTTAATGTTATTTCTGGCACCAAGGCACAATTTTACTGAGTGATCTGCTCTCTAAAACAGGCTGCATTTCTTTTTAATAATCTAAAGTGGTAGCAAATAACAACAAAATAGATTGACTAAAAAACATGCCATGATCATAGCAAGAGTATCTCCAAGCTATAAAAGAAGTATAATTGACACAGTCTGCTTCTGAAAATTGAGTTAGGGACTGGTGGGCATCCAACTATGCAATTTATAGACATTTAGTCTTCAGAGATCATTTAGATTATGTAGCAGATTAAGCAAGGTCCGTATAGCTCACATAGCAGTCAGTTTTGTCTCAGGTTTGGTCTAAGTGTTCTTCCCTTTTAAAATTTTTTTTTTCAACATTTATTTATTTTTGGGACAGAGAGAGACAGAGCATGAACGGGGGAGGGGCAGAGAGAGAGGGAGACACAGAATCGGAAACAGGCTCCAGGCTCTGAGCCATCAGCCCAGAGCCCGACGCGGGGCTCGAACTCACAGACCGCGAGATCGTGACCTGGCTGAAGTCGGACGCTTAACCGACTGCGCCACCCAGGCGCCCCTGTTCTTCCCTTTTAATTGTATTCTTTATCTTGGGGCACCTGGGGGGCTCAGTCGGTTAAATGTCTGACTTCGGCTCAGGTCATGAACTCACAATCCATGAGTTTGAGCCCTGCATCAGGCTCTGTGCTGACAGCCCAGAGCCTGGAGTCTGCTTCGGATTCTGTGGCTCCCTCTCTCTCTGTCCCTCCCCTGCTCATGTTCTGTCTCTGTCTCAAAAATAAATAAAAACATTAAAAATATATATAGTTAATTGTATTCTTTATCCTAGGTAATTCCGTCTTTGTGCCCATGGCTTCTAACTCCTGTATTCTCGGGTAAGGATCAGATTATACATCAGTCCAGACCTCCTCTCCTGAATGGCAAACCTGAATTTCCATTAACCTACTTAGCACTTCCCCTTAGATATCTCAAAAGCATTTTGGACTCATCATGCCTAAATTGAAGTCATGATCTTTCACCCATATCTGGCAGTCAGTAAATGGGACTATTACCCATCAAAATACGCAGGCAGAGAGTTAGGAAATATATATTATGCCTCCAGTTCTATCACCCATAAATACATAACCTTTAGCAAATCCATTGTCAGGACTAACTACATATCTTTTCTCTATGTCCTTCTCTCATACTCCAGTGCCACTAGTCTTGACCAACTGGATATATGGTTATTGCATTCTGCCTCAAGACCAAAATCCTTAGTGTAGCCCTGCAATGTCTATATGGAGTGGACCTTGACTACACCTTAATCTTAGCTCATCCTCTTTGCCTCCATGTTTCAGCCTCACTGAACTTCTTTTAGTTCCTACCATATACAAGCGCTCATTTCAGGAGCATTTGTCCATTCTGCCCTGTCAGAAGGCTCTTTTCTCCCTCTCTTTGACTGGTTAACTCAGCTTTGTTATTCAGCTTTCGTGTCAAATGTCTCCTCCTTGAGAATTACCCGACCAGATCCTGGCCCCATCTCACAGCATCCTACAACTCCCTTCTTAGAACTTATATAGCATAGCTGGTAGCCATAGGGAAGAGTATTATCTTGGCTTATTTACCACTGCACCCCTACATTGTATCACTATCTACCATGTGTAAATTGAAGGTGGTAAATAAGCCCTTGTTTTATCAACGAACTCATCGACATCGCTAGGAAATGCATTGCAACTTCAGTCCTGGTTGTATTCCTCTTGGTCTCTTGGCACAGCATCTAGCAAGCCTCAAAGGGAGAGGAAGACTACCACTCTGACTGCCCGTAACACTAACTCAGGTGTGGACAGAATGTTTAAAATGCAATTTTTGTATACGTGTCTCTTTTGGTCCTTAATGAACTCAAATCATTATTTTTTCAAATATGAGAAATAACACGGGCAATCTGAAAATGTGAGACAGGCTAAAGATTGCCAAGTCAGAAATTATGCAGGTGGCTCTAGAAACCAGACCTCTGACTCTTCCATGCTGTTTTCTAAGTGAGCCAACAACCCAGAGATCGGTGGTTGACTCTTTATTCTCACTTCTATTTCAGGCAGGTAGCACAGGCTGTCTTACCCAGCATCCTTCTACCTCCTGTCTGCCCTCTCCGCCACTTCCTGCTTCTGCCACCTCTGTGTGGCATCACCACTCATGAAAACTGTCCCTACTCTTAATATCAGCTCATGCTTATCGATACTTTAGACCAACACTTCTTTCCTGTTTTCAATTGTCGAGGTAATTCTCATCCCAACCCTTAACCAATTCAGCTGCATATACTCAGGAGAAATGAAATCAATTACTTAAAGCCAACCTATTAATTTAAGAGTTACTTCAAGTACAGTTTCACCCAAGATGAATGACCAGTTAGTGCCACGGGGAGCTGTAAGAGACTTTAATATTCTTACTCAGGGTATAATCAAAATTTTGAAGAAATTCAGATATAATAGTAATAGTAATTATATATAATTTATTAAAACCTCTTATGCATAGCCATATTATACATATTAATTGTATCCTTTTTAGTAAGCTTACTACCTAAAGATTACATTTTATACATGAGGAGTTCGAGATTCAGAATAGTTAAATGACCAATATTACCAAATTAGAAACTGTTAGACCTGAGATTCAAAGGCCGCTTTCTTCCACACCCCAGTACTTGAAGAAGTATCTAATGCCAGGGATTAGACAATGCCAGACAAATTGTCAGCCATTAGCATTCGTTTAAAATCTAACAAGTGGAACAAAAGACAGTAACAGGAAGTGAAAACAAATGGCAAAAAATAATGGTATGAGAGAAGACCCCAAATGAAAAGGGATTTGACAATTAATAATTTTTACTGTTATTTTTCTTATTTCAGTCATGATACTGGTTTGTAGTGGATAATTTATTAATTACAGATAATTTGAAAATAAAAATATCACCATTTCACAATCCAGAGATGCCAGTATACTGTTCAAAGGTTAGTATACCCTTCCAATTTTCATACTTACACCTCCTGTGATTTTTGTTAATAAAAATGTGATTAAAGTACAGGCATTGCTGTCACATACAGTTGTGTGGAAAGTTCACTGCACCATAGTACCTTTCCAAGGGACCAAGTGGGAACTAAAATCCAGTTTGCAGCTCCCTTGACAATATGGCCCCATCATGGCATTTTATTCACCCGTAGGGATGCTTGCAGTTTTGTGATTTGCCCAAAGGCATAACCTGCTTTCCTGCTTGAATATGCAAAAGACTGTTTGGCCCAGAGGGGGCGTCATTTTCTTGTTAGCACCAAGGATGCTTAAAGGCTAACAGTGACCCTGACTGTAGTCTGCTTTATTTGTCAAAGAAAGAATTTTGTGGCATCCCCTGGTCTAGCACCCCTTGATAAAAAGGAGTCTTATTATGGTAGTATACTGTTAGAGAAACTTACCTGATTCAGTAACTTCCTGGTGTTATGTATTTTTTTATTAACCTACTTTTGTTTTGTTTTTGGTAGCACTCATACATAATTAAAAAAACAAGGTTCTCCTACCGTGTGAAAATCACTGAAGAGGGAGGAAAGATTCAGTATCAATTTCTATTGCACCCTCTTCCTATTTTTTTTCTGATATTTTAATATCATTAATTGTTTTTGTGTGCTTAGAGCATAATTTAATTCCAGACTGGACCTACAGGATATTTTGGGTTCAGACTGGTGCTCCATCTTGAAGAAAAGCCTCAGAAAGTACCAGCTTCTTGTCTCTCAGTCACCATAAACTGCTAGCCCTCTGGATTTCATCTAGCGTGTTCTGGTGTTTGCTACTTGGAACTTGGGCTGGTGTAGATTTGGGGGAAATTGTGGCATCTTCAGTATTTTTCAACTGCTCTGTAATTTTGACCAAACTTGCAATGTCTCAACATTTTTTATTCTTCCTTGGGTAAACATGATTCGGAGCCATAGATCACTTTCACACGCTCTTTTCCCTGCCAGGCTTTCTGCCAGCAGTTTTGGTTTTGAGCAATCCACTGCAGTTCTTCTCCACATTGCTGCCCTTGGTGATGGCGACAGTACAGATGAAGTTTTTCCTTGGGGGACGGGCCTGGCACAGGGTGCCTCTAGATGAGAAGGGCCTCAAAGCAGCATGGTACCAAGGTTGTATAATCAGTGATCCAGCTCTCATTGGGACTTAGACTTCCAGATCATCAGTGTGAGTCCAGCAGACCAATTATCTTTGTCCTTCTATGGTGCATTGTCTTCTGTGTTGCAAAGGACATTAAACCCATCCTCTTTGCCTGATTCTTCTGTACTAACCAGACACACAAGATTGACTTCAGAACAAGCTGCTCCCCAAAGTGCTCTCTGCAGAAAGATGACGAAGATGGAAACAGAGTTCAACAAACAGGTGTTCCGGTTCACATGCAGTGATTGCAGGCGGGTCAGCTTCTCTCCTCAACCAACGCCAAGCCCTGGCATTATGAAGGTTACATCCTGCAGGACTTGAAACACCACCCACAGGAACATGGTGTTTCTTGCCCATTGGTGCCTATCACAAAGGGAATACTTCTGGCACAGATCACCTTACTGGTGTCATTCCAAGTCATGCATCCCCAAGAGTTCTAAGACTGGCCCCAGAAAGCTTTATCTCACTTATTTTTACTGACATTGTTATTAAATCCAGACATTTACCTCTAACAGAATACCTGGAGAGTTCCTTTAACTTTGGGGAAGATACCTATACCATTTTTTAAAATACACTTAGCTTAGTACAATTGCCTTAATCACACTAGTCATATACAGCCAATTTCTAGTATAAATTTTTCATTCTTCTTTGCAGAATTTGGTTAGAATCCTAGGTTAGTGCTTCAATAGTTCTCTTGTTGAACTCAGGGAGGGGTTTGTCCTTTTTAATCTGTCAGGTTGGCCTGAACCTCTTATGTTTCTACCATCTCTTCTTGTCCCAAGATGTTCTGGTCAAGAATGGCTATTGCTTGTGTTACTATTTTCATATAATCCTCAACTTCTACAGCTGCAATTTATTCAAGATTATGCAATATATACAAAATATTTATTCACTGTGTTTTTATGGACATTGGTTTTCTCCACAAATATTGCCCATTCCCAGTGGGAAGAAATGCCTTTCTCTTGCATTTACTGTCCTTTCACTTGCGTATGATTTTTGCCTATCCTAATGTATCTACATTTTATATCTACCAGACATGTTTGAGAAATGGATGTTTACACACACACACACACACACACACACACATACACACACACACACATTTAAGAATATTTACAAT
Source organism: Lynx canadensis (assembly GCF_007474595.2). Classification (NCBI taxonomy): domain Eukaryota; kingdom Metazoa; phylum Chordata; class Mammalia; order Carnivora; family Felidae; genus Lynx; species Lynx canadensis. The sequence continues at coordinate 107,115,398 of NC_044303.2, read as the reverse complement.
TTAACCATTTTATGTTCTTTTAGATTTTACATTATTTCAGTTGTTAGGACAAAGATTTTGTGAGGAAGAGGGTAGATGGTATCGAACATTTCATAATGATGTACAACTTGAAGTTCATAGTTGAGATTATGCCCTCCACTTGTTGGGACGAGCACTGGGTATTGTATGGAAACAAATCTGACAATAAATTATGTTAAAAAAAGATTATGCCCTCCAAAGAAGTTTAATTAATTACTCAACAACAACAACAAAGATGGCTTAGAACTAGTTTCACAGACAGGGCTAAATTAAGGAGTCCAGTGTCTTCTGTCGTGCAGCTGTGTCAATTTTGAGACTTTAATTTTTTTTTTTTTTTTTTTTTGAGAAAGTGAGAGCAGTGAAGGGGCAGAGGACAGGGAGAGAATCTTAAGCAGGCTTAATGTCCAGTGCAGAGCCTGACCTGGGACCCCATCTCACAACAGTGAGATCATGACCTGAGTGAAAATCAAGAGTCAGATGCTGAACTGACTGTGCCACCCAGATGCCCTTAGAGAGTCTTTGATCTTAATCACAGTACCACTTATTAGCATATGATCTTGGGTATGTTACTAATTTTCTTATCTGTAAAATAGAAAGGATAATATTATCTGCCTCCATTAGCCTGTTGTAAGAACTGAATGAGGTTATAGGTTTAGAGCACTGAAGACATTGCCTTCTACATAAAAGAGAGTTCAATAAATACTATCAATTACGGTTGTATTAGAACATAAAATCTGTGTTTTTTTTCATCTGTTCACTCTGATGCTTTTGGCTTTTTCTGATGCGAATTTCATTTTTTTTTAACCTCTATTGCTTAAAAATTCCCTTGAAAAAGTGCCTACTTTCAAAATCTGAGTTGAGAAGGCAAGGAAAAAGTGCTGATCCCAAGAAGCCGTGACGTTTGGATCCAGTAGATGTCTCCATTGATACAGTGTTCTAGAGTTAGTGGTTCAGTTGCTATTTTCAGAAAATTGGGAAAATTTGCAGAGACCCTTGAGAAAGATCAAAGGATGGCAAGTGTGTTGATCTCCCTTGAGATCAAGGGAATGGGCAGGTAATATGATGTCAGCTTGACTTTAACTTGGAGAAACGGTCTGACACTTGTGGATTATGCTGAAGAGGAATTGGCACGTCATGGACAGTTCTGGGATCCCACCGCACTTTTACCATCAGTTTTGAGCTCACTGCTGAATGAGAGAGCGAATGAAACAGGAACATGCTGACATGTGCATCAAAAGTTAAGAGATAAGAATCTGCATTTGCCACAGGCAAAGCGAGAAAAATCAGTAATAGAGGAAACACATTTCATTTTTCAAATCTGTTAGCAGAGAGGGGAGATGAAAATATCTTTACAATTACTTTGCATGCCCTTTCAAATGTAAATCATCAAAAGGCATACCAAATAGCGCACCCCATGTTGAGATAGAATACGGAAGAGCAAAAGGTAGCCTCTTACTAATAAAATAAGTCAATTTTGCTTTAAAAGTCCTTTGAGGGGCGCCTGGGTGGCTCAGTCGGTTAAGCGTCCGACTTCGGCTCAGGTCATGATCTCACAGTCCCTGAGTTCGAGCCCCGTGTCAGGCTCGGTGCTGACAGCTCGGAGCCTGGAGCCTGTTTCAGATTCTGTGTCTCCCTCTCTCTCTGACTCTCCCCCGTTCATGCTGTCTCTTCCTGTCTCAAAAATAAATAAACGTTAAAAAAAAAATTTTTAAAAAAAGTCCTTTGAACGATCAAGTCATGGATACTGGCCCCGCATATTTTTCACTAGTAAGGACTGTTTGGTGGATTGAGAATGGATTATACACCAAAGGCTACCTCACGTGGGACCCCTTGGTTTCTAAGAAGGCATAGATTCTACCTTCTGAAATGATTCTCAGGGGAAAAGGAGAAGAGTCCTGCCTTTTAAACAAAACAGGCAATGTAATGCAGATAGATGACTGTCGAAGAAAATAAGGTGGAAGGAAGGAAAAGAAAATGCATTTCAACCTTGCCAGAGTTATTAATATTTGCAAGTATGGAGCTACAGCTTACATTATTTTCTTTAGCATATACATAGCCACCTAGGATGCAGAGTAAGAGCAAGTGTATGCCCAGAGATGAAATGAAAAACATCCCCTTTAATGAAACCTTTTAAGTCTGCTTGAAAGCTCAGTATTTCAGAGGCAGTACTATAGTCAGGGAGGAATTCAAATGTTGTTAATATGCATAAATATACATTGAAGACATTCATCAAAATTCCACTGAGAACCATAAGCTTCTAAAATCAGTATCGCCAATATGGCCTCTCATAATTTACTCTCAAACATCTATGTGCACTCTTCAGCAAATTCTTCCAAACTGGGAAATAAAGCAATTTTGTAAAAGTGAAAATGTTGTGTAAAGATGTATTTCTCACTTTTAATGACCACTTTTAAAGCAATTATGTGATGTAGTATTTTTCTTACTGGCATGCAAAAAAGAGCAAGGCTTATATATAAAAATGATCTTATTATGCCCTGTCATGAAGAAAAGGTTTTAACATGCACATGGAATGATTCTTGTAAGTACTTCCCATTATCTTTTGAACCAAAACGTTACCTGTGAAATTTCTGGCCTCAAAGATAAAACATTCAGGAAAAACTAAGTAGGTCACTACTTCCTTTTGTCCAGGTTTTTCTCCCAGTATTTCATTAGAAACATGTGTATGTCTGTGTCTGAGTGTTATTAGATGATCTTCTAATTTTCATACATTTAAAATTTTTTTTTTTTCTTTCAACGTTTATTCTATTTTTGGGACAGAGAGAGACAGAGCATGAACGGGGGAGGGGCAGAGAGAGAGGGAGACAGAGAATCAGAAACAGGCTCCAGGCTCTGAGCCATCAGCCCAGAGCCTGACGCGGGGCTCGAACTCATGGACCGCGAGATCGTGACCTGGCTGAAGTCGGACGCTTAACCGACTGCGCCACCCAGGCGCCCCTAATTTTCATACATTTTAGATACAGAACGTTACTATCTTGTGTGATATAGTCTGCAATGTCACCTTTGTATTTCTATCCAATGTTGTATTGTTACACTTAACTAGATTTTAAAATTGAGGCTCTTGGGAACACCTGGGTGGCTCAGTCGGTTGAGCGTCTGACTTCGGCTCAGGTCATGATCTCATGGTTCATGGATTTGAGCCCCACATCAGGCTTTGTGCTGACAGCTCTGAGCCTGGAGCCTGCTGCGGATTCTGTGTCTCCCTCTCTCTCTGCCCCTCCCCTGCTTGTGCACGCTCTTACGTGCGTGCTCTCTCTGTCTCAAAAATAAACATTAAAAAATAAATAAAATTGAGGCTCTTGAATAGTATTTAAAAAGAACTATGACCCATTTAAGAACGAAGGTTTCTTGGATCTAAGATTAAACTATAAAATGGTAGGAGACCTGAAAACAATAGTAAAACTGTGCTGGCAATAGTCCATAAAAAACATGTAGTCAAATGCTGTTCACCTTTCAAGGTGAAGTGTTCTACTGAAAATACAGAATTAATTCCTTCATGGTGCCAAAAAGTTATCATAGATTCAGGAATCATATAGGGAACAATACAGACCCCATCTTTGATAATGGGCATGAAGTACAAATTTGACTAAAGAAAGAAAGGAACAAGGTTAATAATGAAATGGGTAACTGATTAGCAATGCTTATGGCAAAGAAGTACAGGGATCACCAGGTGTTTTATTTCTAGGTGAAGTTAGTTGCCTTGCAACTAACTATGGATCTCTTCAAGAAAAGTAAAAAACAGTTACAGGATATTCTATTCAAGTTCAAGAGAACTACAAGTAGTTTTGATTTGCATTTCCTTAATGACTAACAATGTTGAGCATCTTTTCCTGACCTCATTAGTCATTTGTATATCTTATCTGGAAAACTATTTAAATTATTTGCCCATTTTTGCATTAATTGCCCTTTTATTGTTAAATTATAAGGGTTTGTTACATTTTCAGAAAAATAACAAAAGTTGATGAGGCTCTGAAGAAATTGGAACCTTCATACCTTGCGGATGGGAGAGAAAAATGGTGCTTCCTCTGTGTAAATAAAGTATTTTGGCCATTCCTCAAAATGTTAAACATCGAGGTATATGACCCAGCAATTCCTCTTAGGTACCTATCCAAAAGGACTAAAAACACATGTTCACACAAGAATTTGTACACTAATCATGTTTATATAAAAACTTGTTCATAGCCACATTATTCACAATAGCCAAAAAAGTGGAAATAACCCAAATGCCCCTTAATGGATTAATGGGTAAACAAAATATGTTATGTTCACACAGTGGAAGATTATTGAAAAATAAAAAAGAATAAAGTACTGAGAGATAAACCTCGAAAACATTATGCTAAGTGAAAGTAGCCAGACACAAAAGGTCACATATGATCTGATTTCATTCATATGAAATTCCTATTAAAATAGGCAAAGACAGAGAGAAAGCAGATGAGTAGTTGTGAGCAAATGAGGGGATTTGGGAGTGGCTGCTCACAAGTAGGAGATATTCTGAGACACCTGGGTGGCTCACTCAGTTAAGCGTCTGACTTCGGCTCAGGTCATGATCTCATGGTTTGTGGGTTCGAGCCCCACGTCAGGCTCTTTGCTGACAGCTCAGAGCCTGGAGCCTGCTTCCGATTCTGTGTCTCCCTCTCTCTGCCTCTCCCCTGTTCATGCTCTGTCTCTCTCTCTCAAAAATAAACAAACATTAAAAAAATTGAAAAAACAAAGCAAAACAGGTAAGAGGTATTCTGCAGGATGGTGATAGATATGTTCTGGAATTTGTTGATGATTGCACAATGTTGTAAATATCCTAAAACCAATGAATTCCACACTTTAAAATGGTATATTTAATATGAATACTATCTCAACAAACAAACAAACAAACAAGAGATTGGTACCTAGTTGGCACCTAATTGTTTAGGGGTTCATTTATAGATTCAGTAGTACAGTTTTGCAACTCAGAGTGAACTTAGCGTACCTCTTAGAGGCTGCAGTACCAGGAGCACAGCCCGTGAGTGGTTTCAGTTCAAGAGAGATATTCCTGCTAGAGCCAGCTACTGAATGCAGAAATTAGTTCTAAAGGGAGGACTTCATTTCTGACACCGTTAATTGAGAATTGAGGTACAATTCTGCCAGACCAAAAAAGGAAGGAAGGAAGGAAGAAAGGAAGGAGGGAAGGAAGGAAGAAACAAAAGGGGGAAAAAACCCTTTTCTGCAAACTAGCCATTGTTTCTCTTTCAGGGAAGGGACTCAGTGGGAAGATTATTCTTATTACTCAGTTTTTTTATTTTTTATTATTTTTTAAATGTTTATTTATTTATTTTGAGAGAGAGAGAGAGAGAGAGAGGGACAGAGACAGAGACAGTCCAAGTGGGGCAAAGAGAGAGAATCCCAAGCAGGCTTCATGCTGACAGTACAGAGCCTGATGCCACGCTTGATCTCACAAATCGTGAGTTCATGACTTGAGCCAAAATCGAGAGTCAGACACTTAACGAACTGAGCCACCCAGGTGCCTCACTTAGTTTTTTTTTAAAGGTAAAATTTTTCTGAACTTTGTTTTGATTCATAAAGTCCAATTTTGTGTTAAAATTTTTGTTTTATATAAAATTCTGCTGCCAAGATTTCCTGGCAACTGTTATTTTTTATGTATGTATGTATGTATGTATGTGTGTGTGTGTGTGTGTTAGGATAGCATTACCCTAATTAAATGCTGAAGAATGTACACCAGTTATTTGAAAAGTGTGCATATTTGAGAGCGGGGACGATTCTGTGGTCAGGTCCTTTGGGGACACTGCATACTCTAATACCTTCTTAGAGAAGCCACAAAATTCTTATTATCATATGAAGACTTTGAGAAGTCTTGTAAAACCCAAACCCAAGATAAGACAAAAACAAGCCTTTCCAAATTTGTTTAACCCTGCATCCCAAGTTTCTTTGCCACATTACTATTTTCAAAGACTACTATTAAAATCTTATCAATGTTACTTTGAATACAGTTTGATAAACAACTTGGTTAGAACCTGGTTTTGCTCTACTTCTAATTCAGAGATAAACCTGTCATTTTGTTTGAACATTTTAAAAATGCATGCTGTTTATTGTTTTTTTTGTTTTGTTTTTTTTTTAATGCCCTGACTATGTTTGGTGCAACTCAGGTTCACAAATGGATGTTTACTATCCCTTTAAAAAAACTACATACTCTACTGGTCCCTGGGCAGTAGTGTGGTCTTTGTATACAAAGAACAGTATTATATTCAGAGTAAGTGTGCCAGATCAGTGAGGTGTGGTATTAAAAGGAATGAGGTTTTATTTAAGAATATATTCAGTAAGAGGCACCTGGGTGGCTCAATCAGTTAAGCATCTGGCTTTTGATCTCAGCTCAGGTCATGATCTCAAAGTCATGAGATTGAGCCCTACATTGGGCTCTGCTCTGACAGTGTGTAGCCTGTTTGGGATTCTCTCTTTCCCTCACTCTCTGTCCCTTCCCTGCTCTCTCTCTCCCTCTTTCAAAATAAATAAACTTAAAAAAAACATTCTGTAAAGGTTAAATGCTTTTTCAGTTCACCTTACAATGTTAGTATTGATTTTTTTTTTTAATTCTAATACTTTAGAAAAAGTGCCCTATGGGAGAATGTAATCCTCATACAACACGTTACATTTGTGGATTTTTTGCTCACAATGTATACATTTTGGAAGATTTTAAAATTAATGGTTATGCCCTATTAATGACACTGAAATTCTAATTTTGTGAGAAGTGGTGTTCATTAACTTTTTAGAAAATATTTTAACCCTAACTTGAACAGAGAATTTTTTAGGACAAAGGTTCCTGGCTCAGGTTAGTAAAGTTTGTTCCTCACTGTCAACATTGAGAACATACCAAGTGTGGAAAACAGACTATCAAGTTCCAGCTTGCAATTATCTCAAAATCATAATCTAATTTTTAGGCCTTGCAAAATACTACTAAGATTTCTATTCTAATCACTGTTCCCACCCCACTCCCCCACAAGTAGGCGGGACTACTCAACTCCAGCTATTAACATTATACTTTCGGCAAATAACGTTTAATATATGGTATACCCACCCTCAAGGATCTGATGGTCTAGTGGAAAGAAACAGACCAGTGAAGCCTTAATGATGGAACAGTATGTTCGATGCTGTCACAGATTATGCACATCTAAAGCAGACCAAGTTTAGAAAGGCTTCCTGGAATGAGTGACATATGAACAGAGTTTTAAAGAATGAGCAGGACTTAAAAAAAAAAAAAAAGAATGATAAGCAAAAGAACTTTCAGGCAGGGGGAATATTAGAAATGAGAGTGAAAAAGAAAAATACAAAATGCCTTTGGTCAATTAGTAGCTCTCTGTGGCTGTATACATACCCTGAAGGGTGCACACCTGGATGGATGTGCAAAATGACCAAAAGCTCCATCAGTAGTGGGAAGGCTATGCTCTGTTTGGAGCGGAGGGTGTAGAAAGAGAGTCCAGAAGAAAGAAGAAAATTAAAGGCTATGAAAATAATCTAAGAAAGAAAAAGTCCAAGTGAATTAAGGAGTAGAGAGAACGGAGAAGATAAAAAGCTTATTAAGGAGACAATATCCCCAGAAGGGGCACCTGGGTGTCTCAGTCATTTGAGTGTCTGACTCTTGATTTCAGTTCTGGTCATGATCCCGGGGTTGTGGGATCAAGCCCCACATTGGGACATAGATATTCTCTCTCTCTCTCTCTCTCTCTCTCTCTCTCTCTCTGTCTCCCCCTCTGTTTCTCTCCCTGGCTCACGCTCTCTCTCTTAAAAAGAAATATGTATCTACTCCTGAAACCATTATTATGCTATATGTTAACTAACATGGATTTAAATAAAATTGAAAAATAAATAAAAATAAATAAATCTAGCATCAAATAAATAAATAAACAAATAAAACTGAAAGCCTGTTATGAAATAAAAGTACGAAGTACCTATGCTACCTATCAGGCTTCTAGTTTGGGTCAGTGTTGTTCCCCAAGACAAAGAACAGGGAGAGAAGCAGGTCTGAAGGACAGAATCACTTCATTATTGACACATAGTATAAGGAGCCTATGAGCAAGACATCCTGGTCAAGTAATGTGAAGAAACAAGAATTATGATACACTGGGAAATAGGTCACGAGTGGGGTGGTGGACACTGCAGACTGGCTTGTCATTATTTCCAGGTCCCCTCTTGAATACATTCCTCGAATGCAAAGGCTGAAAACTTCAGGCTGCATTTCCCTCCTCTCTCGCAGGGAGGGTATCAGATCAGGATTTGGTTTTGCCAATTAGATGCACTCACATGAGCCTTGGATTCAAAATCGAGTAAGAGAAGGACAAGCTGGGCTTGAGACTTGTCGTGACGGTCCAGGACTTGGCAGAGGTGAAATGGTTCTAGAGAAAGAGAGGCGACAGCCACTTCTGATTCTATAGCTTGTGATCACAGCAGAGGTGGTAGGCCCTCGAACAGCCCGAGTCTTATGTATTGCTTTGATATGTTTTCCCTAGAAGTTTAGCCTATTCTATTTGTTCAGTTGTCCTAACCATTCTCGAAGAATGGTCAACATTTCCCTTTTATGTTAAACCAGATACTGCCTATTTCTGAAACAATGCACTTCTGAGTAACAGGGATGTGTGTAGCTCATGGAACTCTCAAGGAAATGGGAATCTGGGACAAATAATCCTACCTGGAAAGAACTGCATGAACATCAAATTATAGGAAACTGGCCCATGGAAACCATGGGAAAACAATTAATTTTCACATATGGTCATTTGATGGGAAATGAGGCTAACTCTTTGTTAGGCCTAGCAGCTATTACAATGAACCACTGGAGCATGAAGAGCACAATCTCACTGCCTCTAACTGTACTAGACAAAAAAAGAAAATAACCAACTCATAGTTTGATGTTCTCAGTACAAGGCACAGTCAGAGGTTGAGAGCACTGCGATTTTCCTGAAACAATCTTTTATCGCTGGCTACAGATCCTGGTGTAGCTGAGCATCAGAAACATCTTAGTATCATGAAACATTAAAATACAGTGTAGAACAATGATGCTGAATGAAGAGGAGGGAATTGGGGATGATTACAAGGACTGTGAGATTTAGGCCTCAGAACTCCCCTTTGACACGAACATCCAGCTACGGTGGAATTCAGCAGCTCATCCCTCCAGGGGAGAATAGTTAGCCCAACACAAATTTGCTCCGAAATACAAAATTGTCTGTTGGAAGGGATTAGAGAGTTCCTGAGGCAACCAGAACATGAGAAACAAGATCACAAAGTGACCTGAATTCTGCTGTTCCCATCAAGGTATTTGACAATTCTTGTAGGGGGTACTGGGGAGGCAGGCAGGGAAACTAAGAGGGGCACCACAGAGAAGAAAGAGAGGTGCCCACACAGTGTTGGCCACCTGCACAGATCCAGAGAGACAGACACCTAGATGTGGGGCAGCCAAGATGCAGAAGAGAAGCAAGGCACGGAGATGAGAGCCCTACCCAGCAAGGTGTCTCTCCTCGAAGCATCTGCACAGAGACGAAGAAGCCACACTGGAAAGCCTCCGCAAAGGAAAATAGAATTTGGGGGATTCTCACAGTGTTGAGAACACAAAAATTAAGGTAAATGCCCACCCATGAGGCACTACAGAGTTTTACCTCGATTCCGGACTAAATCTTAACCCCAATAGGTAACAACAACTTTACTGTACTGAGATAATTAGGATCAATCACCCAGTCAACATATATTCCTATCTAAATAGAGAACATGGATCTGAACATGAAAATAACCTCCAGAAGTTAAACAAGAAAAACAACAATGCAAAAAAATATTTGATTAGACGCTGCATAAATAAGACTAGCATAGGGACTACACATATTGAAAAGATGCATAACTTTAGTAGATATCATGGAAGTGCAAATTTAAATCACAAGAAGATACTGTGCACACTCACTAGGATGGCTAAAATTATTTTTTTTTCAGGAAACTAACTTTTATTTATTTATTTATTTATTTATTTATTTATTTATTTATTTATTTTGTTACCCGTCAGCATTTTATTTTTATTATTTTTTTTAATATATGAAATTTCTTGTCAGATTGGTTTCCATACAGCGCCCAGTGCTCATCCCAAAAGATGCACTCCTCAATACCCATCACCCACCCTTCCCTCCCTCCCACCCCCCATCAACCTTCAGTTTGTTCTCAGTTTTTAAGAGTCTCTTATGCTTTGGCTCTCTCCCATTCTAACCTCTTTTTTTTTTTTTCCCTTCCCCTCCCCCATGGGTTTCTGTTAAGTTTCTCAGGATCCACTTAAGAGTGAAACCATATGGTATCTGTCTTTCTCTGTATGGCTTATTTCACTTAGCATCACACTCTCCAGTTCCATCCACGTTGCTACAAAGGGCCATATTTCGTTCTTTCTCATTGCCACGTAGTACTCCATTGTGTATATAAACCACAGTTTCTTTATCCATTCATCAGTTGATGGACATTTAGGCTTTTTCCACAATTTGGCTATTGCTGAGAGTGCTGCTATAAACATTGGGGTACAGTGCCCCTATGCATCAGTACTCCTGTATCCCTTGGGTAAATTCCTAGCAGTGCTACTGCTGGCTCATAGGGTAGGTCTATTTTTAATTTTTTGAGGAACCTCCACACTGTTTTCCAGAGTGGCTGTACCAGTTTGCATTCCCACCAACAGTGCAAAAGGGTTCCCGTTTCTCCACATAGGATGGCTAAAATTAAAAAGGCAGGCAACGCTAAGTATTAGCAAGAATGGGATGCAATGGGAATTTTCACACATTGCATGGAAAATTGCATATTGGTATAAAAAGCATACTCTGTAACCAAGCGATTTCATTTTCCAGTATATACCCAAGAATAAGCTGCACATATATTAACTGAAACACATAGGCGGATAATATTCAAAAAGCATTATTAGTTATAGTAATTTTGGAAATAATCCAAAAATCTTCAAATAGGTTGGCTAAATAAATTGCAGCATATTTATAAGATAAAATACCGTTGTGTATTGCTTCTCATGTGGGAGCCATCTTGGCGGTTTCTGGAAAACATTTCTGAGTGTCACAGCTAGCAGAAGTACTAATGGCGTTAAAATTTTTTTTTTAATTAACCAATTTTAAGTTTTTCTTTAAATTTTAGTTAGTTAACATATAGTATAATACTCGTGTCAGGAAGTAGAATTTAGTGAGTCGTCCCTTACGTTTAACACCCGGTAGCGCTAACGGCATTTCGTGGGTATAATCTAGGGACGCTGCTGAACATCTTACATTACACAGCGCGGCCCCTGTGACAAAGAATTATCTGCTCCAAAAGGTCCGTGGGGCCAAAGATGGGAACCCTTAGATATTAGTTTTCCATAACATCACAAATTACCACAAACTATCACAAACGACCACAACACGAGTGGCTTAAAACAACACAAATGTATTCTCTTACAGTTTTGTAGGCCAGACGTCCACTGCAGGCTGCCCTGGGCTGCAATCGCAGGGTTGACAGGCCTGTACTCTTTTCTGGAGGCTCTAAGGGAAGAACCTTTTCTAGCTTCTAGAAGACACTCAGTTTTCATTACTGTATTTTGTACTTTTTAACTTTTGTGGCCCCTAGACCACTTCCTTCATCTTCAAACCTAGCAAATCCGGCTGAGCCCTTCCCACAAAGCTGTCTCTGACCCACGGTTCCTCCTCTTCCACTTTTAAGGACCCTCATGATTACCTTGAGCCCACCTGGAGAATCAGAATAATCCCCCTATATTAAGGCCAGCTGATTAGCAACCTATTTCCGTCTGCGAATCAATATTCCTTTGCCTTGTGCTGTAACTCAGTCACAGGTTCTAGGTGTTAGCATGTTGACATCTCTGGGAGACACAATTGTGCCTACCTTACCCCTCTAGAAAGCAACGATAAAGACTGCACCACGACTGCACAGAGCAGAACTCCTGCATCTCACAAACATGATGGTGAATGGTTGACACAAAAGAGTATTTACATTATGGTTCTGTTTGTATAGAGTTCAAAAATAGGCCAAACTAAGCATATTTTTAGTTTGATGGGGATCGAATCATGATTTTCTGATCCCGCAGAGAGCGTCCTGAGCATAACACAGGTGGTAGAGCCAGCCCTTTAGTAAAAGCTTTCTAGTTACCAAACAGCTTCCTGATGCTACACTTGACCGGTCAGAACTGGGATAGCAGCTTTCTGTTAGCATAGTCTGAGGGTGGCTTTGGGGCTTTTCTAGAAGTTCACCCTCACCTCCATTTCTTCAGCCCTCCCAAACATCCTGGAAGTGATTTAATCCTCTAAAATAAATCCCTTTCTGCTTAAAGTAGCTTGAATGGATTAGATGCTCTGTAACTGAAAATTCACCATTATGAGGCATTAACAATAGCTGAATAAAAGCTCTTTGTCGGTCAGCTTGAAGTATGAAGCACTGCGGTAATACTTTGTAAATATTATCCCATTTAATCCTGACAATTATTAGGTATTATTATCATCTATCTTAAGTGATACAATTAAGAATCAAAGAGAGGAAGTTACTTATCCACAGCGAATTATGGTGGTGTTAGGAAGCAAATTCAAACCTGTGCGGGTCAGGCAATTCTTGCACTTTGCTGCTCAGTTTCATCGGCCTTTCAGACTGGAAACATAAGGTCTTCCAATAAAGACTCAAATAGCTCAAAGCAGCATGGAGACCTTGATTCCCAGCCCCCCCCCCCCCCATTGACAAGCTACAATGGTGTACCACTCATAACACTTGATGTAAACAATAGATTCTGTTCTGACTAGTTGAATCAGAAAAGCCATGTATGAAGAATAACAGATGGTTAATGAATTCAGCAGGATACTTTGGGGGCAAAAAGAGACTCAAAACTAAGCTTTTGCTGGTAATACTGCAAAACATGACATGGGAATGGACTGTGGAGGAAACTGTGCCCAGTGCCTCTGCTGGGTGCCAAAGAGCAGACGTTCAGCGTGACTGCACAGCCGCCAGGGCTAATTGTGCTTGTGCGCCCAGCAAGCCCAGCACTGCCACCTGTGGGAAGCCAGTGCTGTCCCTGCTCCTACATCCCGCATCCACTTGTTCCCCCTCGTTTCTGACTAGAAGGCTCAGCAGGTGTGTCTGACTGTGGTGCTCTGGTCACCTGCCTTCACACTCTCCGCAAAGGAAGCTAACAATTTGCTTCTGATTTTCACGTTGTAAATGTCATACCGTAGACATTTCCCCCTGAACAGAAAAGCCCTACAAAGATGGTGGGGAATGAAGAACGTGATAGATGTCTATCACAAACAAGGTTTAAGTTTAGTACCTACTGTATTTTGTACCGACATACTGAAAGAGTGAAGAGTTTACTAGTCCTGTTTCGCATCGGTAATTAGAGCTGGATGGCATTTACTGATAACATTTTGAGAACCTGTCATTGGCTCTGCTCTGTGGAAAACGAGCTGCTAGTTTAAAAGAAAAATGTTTCTTTAATGAAAAATTATGGTAGACAGTGTTCACTTCACCAATTAGCCATCTCACAAATGAATAAAACAAATGGTCATTAGCATGCTGCTGATTTCTCAGTTGTGCGTAATTCTGTTATAGTTTTGAGCCTATAGAGGCTTCCTTGTGTTTGTAATGGAATTTTTTTTTTTATTTTTATTTTAAATTTTTTTTTTTCAACGTTTATTTATTTTTGGGACAGAGAGAGACAGCATGAACGGGGGAGGGGCAGAGAGAGAGGGAGACACAGAATCAGAAACAGGCTCCAGGCTCTGAGCCATCAGCCCAGGGCCTGACGCGGGGCTCGAACTCACGGACCGCGAGATCGTGACCTGGCTGAAGTCGGACGCTTAACCGACTGCGCCACCCAGGCGCCCCTGTAATGGAATTTTTTTATACACAGATGTTAGAGTACTGTCATGAAAATAATTGAAGAATTATGAATTGGACATAAAAATTTTAATCACCAGCACTTTTAATTAGGCTCATTTTATTTTTCTTCTGAACATATGATTTTCCATGATGATTTCACTTCACTAATTCTTTATAGACCTTTAAAAGATCACTGTTAATAACTACAATGTATATTTAGGATTTCAAAGTTCCACTCTCTAGATATATATAAACAGATGAACTGAGCACATCTTTACATCAGTCAAATTTCAGTTCCTTTCTCAGAGCTCCCACAGTTGGTGACTCTCCCCTGCTTTCCCAGTTTCACTGGCTTGAAATAAATGCGGTCAATACACAACCCCTCATCAGGGAGAAACTAGGAAAACATATTTTTCTGTGTGTTAAAAATGATTTATTTTCATCCATATTTTTCAGGAATTTTTTTATATGTTAGTCTCTGGCCTAAGTGGTATCAATTTAGCTGCCATGGCCTTATTAACATGAGCATTTTAAGACTTGTTTCAAATGGGATGGTAGCTAGCTCTTTATTTCCTTTTTTAAGAATGGTAAGCTGGGGTACCTGCGTGGCTCAGTCAGTTAAACGTCCAACTCTTGATTTCTGCTCAGGTCATGATCTCATGGTTCATGTGTTCAAGCCCCACATCTGCCTGTGCACTGTATCAGCACAGAACCTCCTTGGAATTCTCTCTCCCTCTTTCTCTGCCCCTAACCCACTATTCCTCTCTCCCTCAAAATAAATAAATCATTTAAAAAAATAAAAAATAGTAAGCCTGCTTTATATTAAAAAATAGTATAAGAGTTAATTAATTAATGTAAACAAACAAGTATGACCTTTCTTGGATTTGTCTGATAGGAAGCAGATGCTAAAAATATAGAGAGGGGTATTAAATGGACCAGTTGGCACAAGGTACTAACATTTACACAAGGAAGACAGACATAGGGAAATAACTATATAAATAGACCAATAAGCCACTTTGTGGGTAGATTAATATTCCCTGTAACAAAATCCTGACCCATCTTATGTTCCTTCCTCCCCAGTTATCCTATCACTTCCCTCCTTCCCTTTTTAAAAATGTTTTTTATTTATTTATTTTTTGAGAGAGACAGACAGAGAGAGAGAGAGAACAAACAGGGGAAGGGCAGCGAGAGGGGGACAGAGGATATGAAGTAGGCTCCACACTGACAGCAGGAAAATGATGACCAGAGCCAAAGTCGGATGCTCAATGGAATGAGCCACCCAGGTGCCCCTCTCTTTCTCTTTTAAGTAAATTGTTTTGAAAGTTGCTCTGGCAAATTTTCCATCTTCTGCTTCATCTAAAACCATTTATGTGTGAATTCTGCCAACCTGTTCCCCGACAAGGTCACTGAAACTTCTCTCACCAAAGTCACCATACTCCTCTTCTTACTTGGTCCTGTGGCAGGATTTGCCAGATGTCCTGCTGACTGCTCTGTTCTTATGGAAACACTTGACCCTTCCTTTCTGTGACACTTCACTGCCCTCAATTCCTTCCTGTGTTTACACATTTCATTTGGGCCTTTTTGCAAACTCTTCTATTTGTGTCTATCTTTTCAGGTTGCTCTTTCTTGGGAATTGGTCCTAACTGTCCTCTTATTGTGTATATTCCCTGGGACATTTCAACCATACTTACTGCTTAAATGGTCATTTACACATTAAAAACTCAAAGCTCCAAGACATCACTCATCATCCATTTCCTGAAACCCACACTCACTATCCAATTGCTATGGAGCATGATATCTGGACTTAAGAGCACCCTGGCATAGCACTTTCCCCAAATGTTCACAAGTGAGCTCATGTTTCAAAACAGTGATTTTAAAACATTTTGCTTTCAGTCTTAACAGCTATTGAGCCCTGCAGAGCTTTTCCATTTGTGCATTATATCTACAAAATTTTGCCACAGAGCCTTTGAAAACTTTAAAATTTATTTATTTATTTGGGGCGCCTGGTTGGCTCAGTCGGGTGTGTCTCCGATTTTGGCTCATGCCATGATCTCCGGTTTGTGAGTTCCAGCCCCGCATCAGGCTCTGTACTAACAGCTTAGAACTGGGAGCTTCGGATTCTCTGTCTCTCTGTCTCTCTCTCTGTCCCTCCCCTGCTTGTCCTCTCTCTCTCTCTCTCTCTCTCTCTCTCTCTCTCTCTCTCTCTCAAAAGTAAAGAAATATTAAAAATTTTTAAATAAAAAAATAAAATGTATTTATTTATTAAAAAATAAACCCATTACACATTAACCCATATAACATTTGTATGAAAAAAGCTGTATGTGAAAAGCAAAAAGCTTAGTGAGAAAAGTAGCATTGTTTTTAATTTTTTGCAACTCTCTATAATATATGGTCAAACACAAAATAGGTCAATTCTCATATCTGCTTCTATATTCATTCTGGAAAATTCAGTGGTGCACTACCAAGAGTAAATGAGAATTAAAAAAGCAAATGACATGAAAATATTAATATAAAATTGACTTTTACCTCACTGACCCCCTGAAATAGTTTGAGAGAGCTTTAGGGATGCCCAGATGACATTTGAGAACCACTGATACGAAGTATTACTAGAACCAGTGAGGGAATGGCTGAGCTGACCTACATTAAGGATCTCAGCTAGATAGTTGTAACAGAGGATCAAAATAAATACATAGTGCTGGTAAAAGTGGGGTTGAAAAGGGTGAGCATGGGCCCAAATTGGGAAAGGAAGGATAAAAGTCAGGGAGAAACTGTGTGACCAAATCAGATTGTGGATTAAGTATACATACGAGAGGGTTCTGAGGGCCCACCTAAGATGGAAGGCCCATGACTTAATGATGTCTATGAAGGTACTGATGAGATGGAGGGAAAACAACACAGCTAGGATAATAACCAAGACATAAGAGCCTACACTAATGTGAGTTAAGGGGACAAGACATATTGTGGACAACAGAAAGAAGAGTCAAGAGCATGGAATAAAGATAAAAGTACAGGAACCCTGATTGGGCAAGGAAGCCACCTTTCAGAAAAAGGGTAGGCATTCCAGTGTTCAATTTTGACTACAGTCAGCAGGGGCCCAGCATCTTAAATATGATGCATCACATGAAACACCAAGACAGAAACATCTCAAGAGTTGGGTACCACAATGCAAAAAGCTTTCAACCAGGAAGATGGTGCAATTTGGTTTAGTAATCTAATGGATATAGAAACAATGGATGACTCCAGTTCAGGATTTTCTGTGGGTCTTTTTTCCTAATGTGTCCAGCTAGATGACCACAAAAGAAACGTTTCCAGTTGTTCCAGCTGTTCTAAATCGCCCCAAGAGTAGAACCACCACCAATGGCCAATCAGATTATGCATTTACACAAAGCTCCAGGCCATCAGGCCAGGAGCAGCTGAAGCTCTGTCCTTGCTCTGCTTGCCAAGTTATAGACCTGACTGGGGGTCATCGTTCAGACAGTGGCTTTTCTAACACCATCCCAGAAGGGGGGTGTTTTTCTAATTTGCAGCAACATGTCACAGGGGCAAGCTGTGGCCTTGCATGAGAGAAATGTTTTCAAAACTGAACAGCATGATGGTGCTTCAGTGGCCAAATGACATCTTTTCTCCCGGTAAGAAGAAAAGCCCTAAAACAAAGTTACCACAGCAGGAAAATCTAGTTCTTGTGTTAACAAACACACAAAGAGTTGGTGTTTGCGAAAGCAAAGCATTAGCTATAATCTTTAACTTTTATCTTGTAATTTGTCATTTATATCTAGCTACACACAAAAAAGAGATCACCTAATAGAACTTTAGCAGAACTGGCACCTTTGGGGGACTTTGAAGGGATAGTTGAGCACTAAGACAGCCAGGAAATCTTGATGACCAGCCCCCTTCATCATTGTCTAGTGTTTCTATTTACAAATCCCTTGAGCTCATCCAGGATAAGTGAAGGCCCAGTTTCAGAAACAGGAGTGTGAAGAATCTATGCCCTGGAAACAATTTACACAAGGCTATGACTGTGGCAGCTGAGGTATGTGGTTGTACTGAGAATACTTAGCATCATTTGAGTAATCTGATTTCTTTCCCAGAATTATCACACAAATCAATAAGAATTCTTAAGCATCTTGCATGTGTAGGGGATATTTTTTAAGTCTGTACATACGTATAGCTTTCCCAGCCTCCCTTCTTGGGTAGTGGAGCGGGGATTACTCCTTTACTAAACTGTATAATTTGGGAGGAATTGTGGAGCCCAGTCTATTCCTCACCAACACAAAGGTGGGTGCATGACCCATGCCAGAAAATCAGACTTTCTACTCTTGGAGTTCAGTTATTACACAGAAACACCCAGAGGCAGAAGGAAATTGGAGAGGTTTGTCTGATTCCTGAGTCTTTGCTATTAAAATACCTGAAACTATTCTGTTTAGTCTGCTTTAAGGTTTAGTTTTCCTATTTGTCCTTTGATTTTGTAAGCTACATACTTTTCTTCCACCACATTCTTTTCTCCTCCTTAAGTGAAGCATGATTGTTTTCTGTTGATTACAAGCAAAGAAATGTAACAAAATTAGATAGAAAAATCGGGTTCTAGCAAAATACTCTCATGAAAATGTGATTTGGGGGGCGCCTGGGTGGCGCAGTCGGTTAAGCGTCCGACTTCAACCAGGTCACGATCTCGCGGTCCGTGAGCTCGAGCCCCGCATCAGGCTCTGGGCTGATGGCTCAGAGCCTGGAGCCTGTTTCCGATTCTGTGTCTCCCTCTCTCTGCCCCTCCCCCGTTCATGCTCTGTCTCTCTCTGTCCCAAAAATAAATAAACGTTGAAAAAAAAATTAAAAAAAAAAAATAAATAAATAAAAAAAAGAAAATGTGATTTGGATTTGGTTTTTGGATGAGATGCAGTAAATGTAGCAAGATTTCTGGATGAGGAGAGAGCCACTCATGGCCAATCACAGCAATCAGGATGAATCAGTCTATTCGGACTAGTGACCTGGACCACGTGCCCACTGAGAATGACACTCTGGGATCAGGTGTTCGTCTGCAAAGCTAATTGAAATGTGATAGAGAATGCCAGACAGTGTGGTGGAATATTTGGTCCTGATGGACAAAGCTAGAGAAAACAAACTCATAATGTACAATACTCAGTGAAAACATAGGATGAGACCACTAGCCTCCTGTGACAGTGCTAAAAAAAATTATTATTGACTCCAGCAGTAGGTTAGAGATCACTGAAAATGAAAATGAAAGAATGATTTTTTTTGAGTTGCTGAATTATAGAAGCCTATGGATTAATAACCTTGTCAGAGTTTTTCAGGTGAAAGTTAGAGCTTTGATCAAATAAGACTGAGATTTGGATAACTGAAACAATGAAATAGGCGATGGTTTTGAAGGCCTTGAAAGCCCTGGACCACTAAATGCATCTGAAATGATTTTTTTTTTCAAGTTTATTTATTTATTTTGAGAGAAAGGGACAGAAAGAGAGAGGGGAAAGAAAATCCCAAACAGTCTCCTCCATGTCAACTCAGAGCTTGACAGCCCATCACAGGCTTGATCCCATGAACCATGAGATCATGACCTGAACCAAAATCAAGAGTTAGGCTTAATGGACTGAGCCACCCAGGTGCCCCTGTGAAATGATTTTCACTGCTACTCTCTTGGATGAATAAAATGTGCCTCCCTGAAGAAGAAAAGCTAAAGCTTCTACTAGTGCCTTATTCTAAGTAAGCAGGATTTTAAAAATCTCAACTTTGCTTAGGTGATAAAATGAAAAATAAGACTAAAAATTATTACAACAATTCATAAATGTAAAGTGCCTGGGGAAATGAATATTTTGCTTAACCAAGGATGATGAAAATAAATTTTTGGATTAGGCTAAATTTTTTATGAGAGAACTTTTGAGAGTTTCTATATCAAACTTGGGAGCTCTATTTAGACGTAAACATTTACCAGGTTCATTAAGACAACTTAGAGTGAACACAGACCATAAGTAGCAAAGGAGAACAGAAACATCTTGACATAATTTGGAAGACAGACTTGAAAGAGTTTGGGACACAAAAGTTCTAGATTGAAAATCCCATGCTTTCAAAAAAAAAAACAAAAACAAAAACAAAAAAAAACAAAAAAACAACTCTACCTCATTCCAGGGCTTTCACACTTGAGATGAAGAACAGATTGATGAGAGAGGGATGACAATCTTTAAAAACAATTTTGATGGATGTTCATTCCAGGTCAGGAATTCTAGTGGAAAAGATGGCAATTGAAATGGACAAAATGGGTGACTCAGTAGGTTAAGCATCAGACTCTTGATTTTGGCTCAGGTCATGATCTCACTGCTCTTGAAATCAAGATCTGCATCTACTTCCAGCATGGAGCCTGCTTGGGATTCTCTCTCTCCGCCTTCTCTGCCCCTCCCCCACTCATGCTCACATGCTCTCTCTCTCTCTCAAAATACATAAATAAACCTGAAAAAAAAGAAATGGACAAAATTGGACTCTATGATTTTAGCAAAAATGGGAAGACCCTGGAGGGCAGTGCCTATATAGTGGCAAATGGAGAAGAATGGGAAGAGATGGTGTCTCAGGGAATGATTGACACTCAGAATTCTCTAGAAGGGTTACATAATTATAGAGGCCCACCAAAATAAAATATTCAGAAAGTAATTTAGGCTTTACTTAAATTGTAAAAACCCCAAATTCTAGGTCTGGTAAACAGAGGCCTGATTTGAGTCTTAACAGTAGGAAGTCCCAACCACTACCTAGGTCTCGTGCCTGAGTTATATTAAGAGTCAGAAGGCTTTGGATAAAGAAGTCATGTACCATTAAGGAGGTGTTAAGAATTCATCAAATTAACACTTAAGTGGAGCACAGGATACAGATGGTAGGTTGTGGTGGTTCAGCAACAAACCTCAAAAGACAATGAAATACCAATGTTGATTACTCATAGGTACTGGGGGAAGTACCCCAGCATACCTTGGGGCCATCACATGGAGAAGTCAAGGCAGAGTGCAGACAGAGAGCCCGGACCTGGCCACATGCCTTTATTAAGGTATATGGGTGGAGTACTTTGGAGTTCCCAGTTTCAGTCCAGATTGGTCAATTCAAACTGAAAGAGGAGGGTTTTGGAATCTCCATGGTCAGGTCTTACCTAAGGGGCATACCATGGGAAGGCCCTGGGAGGCAGGGGAGGCTACTGATCACAAGAGCTATTGGAAACATCAGATCAGGAACTTGCACCTGCTGGTGACTCTATGGGCTATTATCTAGAGCATGTGCGTGCAAGCACATGGGGGTGGCGGTGGTGTGCTTGTGTCAGTTTAAGATCACTTCAGGTTGCTTGGCCAAACAAAAGGGATGCCAAGGCAGCAATACCATGGGGGAGATTAGCTAAACTCATGACAGAGAGACACTGTGGTAACGCACAGGTGTGTACTTCCATCTACTTTTTCCTAAAGAAACTCGAGTAAGGAAGGACTGGTAGCTGAGAGATGACATTACTTTCTGGAGGTCTAGGGTCCCAGTTCAGCCAGATAGACCCAACGGGCATTACCTGGCATGAAAATGTGCCTAAGCTAAGTTTGTTTCATGGTACATGAAGGGGATCTTCAGTATTCTTTGTGGTTATTTCCCAAGTCACTTATTGTATAGTTGGAATACATATCTCAAGCAACTGCAAGAATTCTTTACCCATAAAATAAGTCCTTTGGTCTCTTTTGTTCTCCCAAACTAGAAAATTCAAAGTGAAATAATTTCACTGAGGGAAATGCAACATTGGTATCTACAGTCTGATCACATCCTCATTAAATTCCACAGATGGGGAGTTAGAAATACTGAAAAGTCTTGGGGAATGGCAAAGGGTTATTATAAACCTAATCAGATGATGACGTGAATTGCTGTTTGTGTTTCAGATGTGGTTTTCTTACTGAGGCAAATTAATGCAACTCCCGGCACATGGTAGGAAACTATGTCAGCTGAATATATTTGTCTATTTTTATAAATAGCATAACAATTTTGCTTTAACCTAGCAGCACAGCACTACACCCTTACCATCTAGACTCAGATTTATTTACTCTTATAACAAATGCTACTTTCTACTTTGGACTGAGATTTGTCAAGGCAGTATACCACGGGCCTTCACAGTGTGGTTTACATATTGATAACATCATGCCTGTATGCCTCGGAGAATAGGAAATAACAGGGACCCTAGATGTCTTGGTGTTGTTTCTGATGGTGAAACCTTTGGTCAGATTTCCCTATTTAAATCCAAAATCACTTCACACATAAAATTAAAGACTTCTCTCTCTCTCTCTCCCCGCCTCACTTCCCTCCAGGAAAAAGAAAGGATATAATAGTAGCAAATAGCAAATGTAAGTGAGTAAAATACAGCATTTCAGAAAAATTAATTTACTATGTTGTAGCAAATGGAATGTGTGACATTTTCTGCATTCTTCTAAGAAATACATGTCTTAAATAATGACATTTTATATCAGTGACACTTATAAAGGACAGGAAGGACCTGCACATTGAGCCTTCCTTATATGAAACAGTGAAGATTTGGTAGAACTCACCTGTGAAACCATCTGGGCCTGGAGCCACATGTATTTCTTTAGGGAATTAACCATTCAGCCTGTTTTCAAATTTATTCACATAATTCTACAAAATAGAATCTTAGTATTAAAAAAACCCTTCTATTTCAAATATTATTGCCTATCTTATCACTATTTTGTGTGTCTGTGCTTTTGCCTTTTTTCCCTTGATCAAGTTAGCCATATTTTTTTGTTAGTTTGAGCTATTTTGCTGATCTTTTCCAAAACAAAGTATTTTCATTTATTAAGTTTTCTAGTTTTTCTATCCTCTAACTCATTAATTTCTGTCCCCTATCCGGTATTTGTTTTTCTTTTAGT
This sequence comes from Lynx canadensis, assembly GCF_007474595.2. Classification (NCBI taxonomy): domain Eukaryota; kingdom Metazoa; phylum Chordata; class Mammalia; order Carnivora; family Felidae; genus Lynx; species Lynx canadensis. The sequence continues at coordinate 107,092,617 of NC_044303.2, read as the reverse complement.
TCTATCTTTTGCCAGGTACCAATAATATCCCATTAAAAAAAGAAAATTTGGCAATATGAAGAGCTCAGAATTATTATCTTCCTGCCAAGAGATGGTAAAGATAATTAGAACAAAATGTTTTCTTATTAGAGTCTTGTGTATTGTGCCTAATAAAGTATTATCTGATTCATTAAACATTTATATTACCAAAAATATTTTGAAAGCCTTAGCCTGGACATAACATATATTAACTAATAAAAGAAATACGTCAGAAAAGGAAATGGTTTTGCCTGAAAGGCATATTTATCACAATATTTTAAAAAACTTTACTTGCCAGGGCTCCTGGGTGGCTCAGTCAGTTAAGCGACTAACTTCGGCTCAGGTTATGATCTCACAGTTCATGAGTTTGAGCTCTGAGTCAGACTCGGTGCTGACAGCTCAGAGCCTGGAGCTTGTTTCAGATTCTGTGTCTTTCTCTCTCTGCCCCTCCCCACTTGTGGGCTCTCCATCTCTCTCTCTCTCTCTCTCTCAAAAAATAAACTTTAAAAAAATAAATAACTTTATCAAAAGAATGTTGAGGAAAATATATCTCACTGTTTTATATTTTATTCTTATCAGAACATTCAATTTATGAAGCTTATTAAAATGCAGATTTTAAGGCAGTCTATGGGTCTTACTTCATTGGAAAAGAGTGGGAAATTACATGAAAAATACTGAAGTGATGGGAAAAGAAGCATGTTTACTCTCAGGCTGATAAACTAAACAATAGAAAATGAAAACATTACTCTTTTTTTTCTGTTGTCTTTTTCTGAATGTAAAATGAGTTCTCTCTTTCATCTCTCTGAATCTTCATAATACTCAGCACATTATTAGAGTCGTGGATTGTTAGTGCACGTGTGTGTGTGTGTGTGCGTGCGTGTGTGTGTGTGTGTGTGTGTTTTACTTTGGTTTTTCAATCTAGGCTGTAATTCTAAAAGGACAATGGCCAGCATTCTCTTTGGGCTCACCTGAACTCCAAGCTAAGTGCCAGGCATACTGTGGCTAATGAACACAGAATATATTTCATTCACCTAAAAGAAAATCTTTTAGTTATCCACTTTGTCATGTTCATCCTGTGTTCCTAAATTAAAAAGTAAAAGCCTATCATCAAATTCCATATAAAGTAAATTCTGGGTCAATTACACCCATTGCTAAGGCTGTAAACAGTGAGAAAGACTTGTGGCTATGCGATGCTTTTCCATGGTGATGCAGGGACAGGCAGATACTGGAAAACAACATCCTACTCAGGGAAAAGAAAAAAGGACAGAGATGTGTTGGCCCAGAAGTAGGTGAACACTAAAGACTGAAGATAAAATTCCTCACCTATTTCATTTGTCTATCTATCTATCTATATTTTTTTTGTGGTGGGATTTAATTTTTTTTATTTTGAGAATGAGTGTGTGTGTGTGTGTGTGTGTGTGTGTGTGTGTGTGCGCGCATGGGGGAGGGGCAGAGAGAGAGAGGGAGAGAGAGAACCTCAAGAAGGCTCCACATGACCCGAGCCGAAACCAAGAGTCAGATGCTCAACTGTCTGAGCCACCTAGGTGCCCCGGGAATTTTTTTCATCAAAATTTTATTTACATTCTACAGGAGTAGGATTTAGTAATTCATCACTTACATATAACACCCAGTGCTCATCATAACAATTGCCCTCTTTACTACCCATCACTCATCTAGCCCATCCCCCACCTACCTCCGTTCAATAAACCTTCAGTTTGTTCTTTATCTTTAAAAGTCTCTTCTGGTTTGTTTCCCTCTCTCTCTTTCTCTCTCTCTTTTTCCCCCTTCCCATATGTTCATATGTTTTGTTTCTTAAATTCCACATCTGAGTGAAATCATATGATATGTGTCTTTCTCTATTTCTTTAATTTTTTAAATATGGGATTTCTTATGGTTAACAGTGTACTGATGATAAAAATTTCAACATAAGTAAACTTATACAGTAATTCTAGCCTTCATGCACCTGAGTATTCCAAAATGGCCTGAGATTCTACATTGTCAATTTAGTCACTTAAAGAACTTGCCTTTTTCTATTCCCAACAGAATTTTTTTTCATATTCTTATTTTCTTCCCAGTAGATGACTGAGCCCAGAGCTGGAGATAATAATGGTCAACTTCTCTATCTCAAAGAATTTATAATAAGGCAGTGGTTAACTTCCCATCTTGGGAGACTGTCCTCGTAAGATAATTTCACATTGGAAAACCACAGAACTGAACATTAAGTTATGTTTAACATATTCATTAGGAGACACTGCATTACAAAAAAAAAAGCAATCCACCCTTTAGAATGGATATTAAATGGACATTAAAGATTTTAGAAATGCTTAGACAATTGTTTTGAGCAACCAACAATTTCTACCAACACATATCCAACACAAGAGGGAGAGAGAAGAAATATTGCAATGATAACAGCATTTAAATGCACTCAGGAACAACTGAGGCAAAAAATAATTTAAAGAAATCATAAATCTAGAAATGCCCAGATTACTGTTTTTTTAATTATTAAAAAGTACTATTTTCTGTCTATAAGAGGCTTTGCTACATGTGCTTTTCATTATTCCTCAACTTCAGATGGCTAAACCCTCCAAAGCTAACCTGATCTTCTAATCTAGACAACAATGATGGGGTTTTTCTATCTATGAAAATACTCCTTCTTATTCAATGCTAGGGAGGGGCTGGATGGCTTCAGTGTCCAGTGGGCTAATGGTAAGAGATGGTCATCCCGGGGCAATCAGACACTGATATTTTCTGCATTGCATATGAAGCATCCAGCTGAAAAAAACAGAATTAATGCCTTACCTCCAGAAGATGAGGCTAAATTTAATCATTTCTGAGACCTTAATCTAAGGGTTTTCACATTTTTTTTGCTAGTATTGCCTAATGGATTTGTTAAAAATGCAAATTTCTAAAACCCATTCCCGGAGTCCATGATTCTAGAGCCCAAAAAGCCATTTTTTTTAAAGAGCTTTCTGTTTGGTTCTAACCTAAGCAGTCTATGTAGCACATTTTGATATTGGTTTAAACTACATTCTGGATACCTTATAACCTTAGATAATCAATTACTGTACTATGATATTTCACACAAAATGTCACATCACATTTGTATATTATTTCTACTGCCATGGATGACAAGCTTTAGAAGCATCGTAGACATTGAGGAAATGGAATCTGAAAGAGGTTCTCTGATATTTCATAAAGGTTTAAGAAACAGGTTAAGGTCAGTTGATGGGACTGTTGTGTTTTGTTGATGTTACTAGCTCACTGGTATGTCTGTCTGGTGACTTCTTTTCCTCACTGTGGTTTTTCCTACAGTAAACATAGACAAAGAGATAAAGTCCTAGATAAGTTTGTCACCTTTAAATGTCTTCCTGTTTGCTGAGGCCACCCCTTATTTACATTCCAGCTTCATGCTGTAAGCGGCCTGACGTAACCATGAACAGAACTGCTGAAGACTTACGAGAAAATCCTGAGTTTTTTGGACCTTATTTTGCTGAACCTTGTTCAAGTGCAAGGTTTTGGTCAGAATTTTGAACAAATACAGGCAGTCATGTTGTTTCCATCCTACATTTGGCTCATAGTTGGCTCATAAGACAACTAAAACGCTGGCTCCCTCAATTAGCTTTGTTAAAGATTGGTTATGGCCACTGGCAATACCACCTTAGACTTAAGCAAGCAAGACCCTTGCTCTGGCTACTCCTCAGAGGGTACCATGCTTTAGAGTTTCTTCCTCAAAAATTTATAACTCCCAGGGCACCTGGGTGGCTCAGTCGGTTAAGCGTCCGACTTCGGCTCAGGTCATGATCTCACAGTTCGTGAGTTCGAGCCCCACTTCAGGCTCTGTGATGACAGCTCGGAGCCTGGAGCCTGCTTCAGATTCTGTATCTCCCTCTCTCTCTGCTCTTCCCCTGCTCACATGCTATCTCTCTCTCAAAAATAAAGATTAAAAAAAATATATATTTTTTTAATTTATGAGTCCCCTTCTGGTACCTGAAACCAGACTGTGCCAGCAATGTCATCTAGGCTGAAGCTCTATGCCCAGCTGAGGACCTAGTGGATCCAAGTCCCCATTTTTTCCTTTGGGGAGCCCTCTGACCCTATAGTCCTCCCAATCATGTGAGGTTGATTGGATGTGCCAAAAAGCTTGAGGATTCTGCCTATTGCATCATCCCGTGAGCCAGTGGCCAGGTCCCAGTACCAAGTGGGGAGCTTGGTGAGCATATCACTCCTACTGCCAATATGGTAAGTGTTTTGTGAAATGGTGCAAATTCACACCTCCGGAATGATGCTGACATGCTGACTGTGGCTGACACTCATTCACACTGGGTGTGGGATAAGTGCATGGCTTTGGGATACTGAAGGCCCACTACCAAATCATGGCCCATGTGTATGAGCCTATATCTTGGTACCTACCCATTTGCATTCCAACCATGATACAGGTACTTCTTTAATACACAGCAGGATATTGTGGTCATTCTTTACCCTGCGTAGAGGGGGCTCCACTGGCACCCAGGATGTTTGTACCAACTCTGCTTGCAAGCTCACCACCCTGCGTGAGTAGTCCTTCTTGCAGGGCTACCCCTATCTCTTCAGAGGCCTTGAGGGCTTTCAGGACTGCTGCTAAAACACCATTGGTCCTTCTGATGAAAGTCTTCTCATGCTTCAGATCTAAGCAACTAAGAATTCCTAAACCATGGTGGTAACTGATATTCTGTTCACTCTGTCCATGAACACCTCCCTTATCCTTCTCACTGGTGGCAACATGTGGAAGGGAGCAGTGTGGCCAAAGATGAAAAAGATTACATTTTAGGAAAGCTGTGATCGTGTGTGACCTAGAGTGACATAGAAGATATATTCTTCTACATTGTATGCAATAAAATTTGAAATGATGAATTTAACATGACCAGGAAATAAATTATTGGTCTCATTTCCCTGCATAATCTGGGTTCATATGCATTTGTGGTCATTATCAGTGAAGGTCAGTAACAGCCTTTGAGAGGATCATTGAAAGTCAGTGATCATGGGCCCTATTAAGGATGATACACTGTCATGAGTAATGATGGAACCAGCAGTAAATGAATGGTATTAGGGAATTACAGAGGCAAGGAAGTCTATGCTTCAATACAAAATACAAACACAAGTTCTGAAGAGCACAGCATTGTCTATAATAACACTGTTGCTACCTTTATTCTCACAGTGGGAGATATGAAATTAAGATGGTGCATGTGAAAGTAAAGGTCACAACAAGTGGTTCTTCTACCCAAACAGGAAAAAATGGTATCTGAACACCACAAAGAATATTTATGTGCACTGGCTGGACAATAAACTCATATGTAAGTGGGGCACCTGGGTGGCTCAGTTGATGAAGTGTCCAACTATTAATTTTGGCTCAGGTCATGATGTCACCATTTGTGACTTCGAGCCCCATGTTGAGCTCAGTGCTGACGGTGAGAAGCCTGTTTGGGATTCTCTCTATCTCTGCCCCTCCCCCGTGCTCTCTCTTTCAAAATAAATAAACTTAAAAAAATAAATATGTAAGTACCTTTTTTCTTCTCATTAAATATTCATCAATAAGCCAATAAACCCTACCTTTTTCAACATATGTTACAACAATGTCTTTAAATCAAATTGTTTCTATTGAAAAGCCCCATACAAATATGTGGCCAGGGATCTCCACACCCAGGGGCAGCCCCAGCGATATGTATCAGTGACCAAGGACCTAGGATCCACTGTGTGCTAAGCACTCCAAGCCTGGGACATGTATTAACACTAATCTCTAATCCTCACATCCTCTCTGTTGGGTAAGTTTTTTTTTTTTTTCTAATTAACATCTTTAAAAGAGAAACAATTGAAGCTAAGCAACTTGTCCAAGGCTATGAATACAATATGAGTCAAGCGTGGGATTTATTTCTACCCTGTTCAGCTCCCAAGACCAAGCTCTCTCTTATTAAATCATGAATATGAGCAATGGCAATGTATAACTCTACAAAGCAGATGTTTGGGAAGACATACATATATATACATAATTTTACTGCTAGCAAAAATATCTTTTGGAATCACCTCATTTGAAATGCCTTGAAAGAGTGTTTAAACCATGAAAACCACAACAATGGATAACAACCATTATCTTTACACAGGGGCAGGGACAGTCATCATTGGCCCCAAACCTCTCTTGTATTCCCTGCTTCACTTGCCTGGCCCCACAGAGGAGGAAAAGTATTGGATTATGGGAACACGTGAGAGGTCAGATGAATGTGGGTCTAGTACCCAGAGTACATTAAGGAGAGTAACAGATTGAGGTTCATTTCTGTGCTCTCTGCTGGCAATGAGTACAGTCAATTGATAACACAGATATAATTGGCCAAAGGCTATAAAAGAAAATTGCTGGACATCATATTGCTGCATACCAAGGTCTACTTATATGGTACATTTAACTTTTCAAAGCACTTTAATATGAATTATATAATGTCAGCCTCTTCAGGCTGTGTGGGGACGATTAGAAATGCAACTTGTCAACTCTGTACTTGAAATGTGTTTGTAGTCTGAAAATATGTACTCACAGAATGCTAGTGTTGCTTAAGACTGGCGTAACCTAGGATCAGCTAAGTTTTTATTTTCTGACATCAGAAAAGATGTGTAAACTTGAAATGGAGGTAACGATGAATGATGTAATATTAAAGTTACATGTTTTTGCCCTCATGAGCTAGTTGGCCTTAGACAATTGTAACTATTAATTTTGACCTTAGACTAATATCCTATCGTCTAAAACATTATATGATTTATGTTAAAATGGGATAGTTCTCTGTATATAGCTACGTGTGGACAGGAAGCATTGTCAACGTAATCATTCAATGAGGTAAAAGGCCATTAAAATTCATTGATTTTTCAAGAAATTTCAGTACTTTCTCTTGTCATGATCTTGGATCAGAACTGGATTAAATGATGGGTCAACCCAGTAGTTGTCACAGTGGCTGCCTACAAGAGATGCTTAAACATCATGGAAATTGATGAAAACCTAAAATAAAAACACAGATCCAGTCCACTCATTCAGGTTGTTACTCATACTCTTTAGATAACCAGAAAAAAAATACAATTTTGTCTCTCTTCTCTGCATATAAAAAAATGTCTTATTTTGAACTGAAAAGCATTACAGTATTAAATATGTAAGCCCAGGCCTGGGTGGTTCAGTCGGTTAAGAGTCTGACTTTGGCTCAGGTCACGATCTCATGGTTTGTGGGTTCGAGCCCCACGTCGGGCTCTGTTCTGACCCTGGAGCCTGCTTCGGTTTCTGTGTCTCCCTCTCTCTCTGTCCCTCCTCTGCTTGTGCTCTGTTTCTCTTTGTCTCTCAAAAATAAATAAAAATGTTAAAATTTTTTTAAATGTATAAGCCAAAATGCCTCCTAAGGAAGATGGGGCCTAGGTGCTGGGGAATCTTTCACTTTCTGAGCATAATCAATATGTCTCCCCTCATCAAAATGGCTTTAGATAGACAGAATTTATATGAAGTAGTGGGTTAAGTCATATGGTCTGCAGTAAGAATATGGGATAGAGCTAAATTACTATATATAATAAATCAAGAGAGAATAGTGGTGATTTTAGTGGTATTGAGTGGAGAGGGCTGTGGTAACACAGGATGGAGTCAGAGCAGAGAGAAGGGAAAGGGGACGCCTGATGTATGGGAGGTCAAGAAGGGAAACTTGGGAGAGGAATATATAATGAAAAATTTTGAAATGAATATTATACACTGAGAAATACAATCCCTTTCCATGTGACCTCTGTTAGGTTTAATAAAATCACCATTATTTATTAATGTTCCTTTGCAAAGAGAGTTTTATTTGGGGAGAGACCAAAGGAAAGGGCCAAGTTACAAACTTAAAGAAAGAAGTATATAACTTTTTTATCATTAGAGAATTATTTTCATAAAAAAAAGTAAGCTGATAGAATCAGGAGAAAGAGACAAGCTGTAGTGGTTAGAGAGTTCTAGTACATGCTTCTCGCAAGCAGATAGGTACAGGAAACAAACCATCACAAATATCAAAGTTAAATAATGTAATTAATAAGCTCAAACTAGGGGTGCCTGGGTGACTCAATCCAGGTTAAAGCATCCAACTCTTGGTTTTAACTCAGGTCATGATCTCAATTTTCAACTCTTAGTTTTAGCTCAGGTCACGATCTCAATTTTCACGGGTTTGAGCCTCGCATTGAGCTCTGCACTGATGTGCAGAGCCTCCTTGGGATTCTCTTTCTCTTCTCTCTCTGTCCCTCCCCCACTCTCTCTCTCTCTATCTCAAAATAAGTAAACATTAAAACATAAGCTCAAACTAATAGCTATAAACGTTAGATACTGCGCAGAGAATACATACGTTAAGCAATCACTAAATATATGTGAGATAGTTCAATTACCCTAATGTTTGGATAACTGACTCTGTAGTATACCCAAAACCTGGCACTTCAACTTAATTTAGCATAGGCCACCTTTGAGTCCACATTTTGGATAGCTAACCAAGAAAACTGTTAAAGTCATTTCTAGCCCTTTAGCTTTGAATACAGAATCTCTGATGAGTGAGCCCTATCATTACATTCGTCCTGATATAATTTTTAAAAATATAATGTTCATTTTATTTTTGAGAGAGAGAGAGAGAGAGAGAGAGAGAGAGAGAGAGAGAGAGAGACAGCGTGCAAGGGAGGGGCAGAGAGAAGGGGAGACACAGAGTCTGAAGCATGCTCCAGGCTCTGAGCTGTCAGCACAGAGTCTGACATGGGGCTTGAACCCACAAACCACGAGATCATGACCTGAGCTGAAGTCAGACACTTAAATGACTGAGCCACCCTGGCATCCCTATGCTGATGTAAATTTATATTGCTTCCATCTCGATCCTATACTTTAAAAATCTTTTCCTACATATATTTCCCAGCGTTCTGGAAAAATCATTATACTGTGTATATCAGATCTCCTCGTGGATCATACTTTGTGTTTCATCCTTTGAGACCTACTGAGTCCTGAGTTTAGTTATAGGTCTGTAAGCAAATAGAGATAGTGAGAGTAGTTCCTGAGGAATATCAGTTGTACCTTACCCGATAACTACCTCCAGAGAAGCAGGTACAGGTTCTTCAGCCAAGAGAAGACTAACCTCATTAGGCAGAGGTTCAAAGTCTTCTTTTATAGACAAAGAAGGCTTGGCAGAATTTTGAGGTTCCAAGTACCAAGCTTCACTGGAATATGCCTATATGATCCCTTTGCAATTATTCAGGTGCTACTCCAACTATATCAATGATCTAACTTTAACAATAGAGATCCTCTAGAATTCAGAACTCAATCTGCATTTGTAATTCAGGCATCCCCAGGATAAGGCACTGGGTTTGATTTTGAGAAATATCTTCCTTATGGCTATAACAGTTAAGAGTTTCCTTTAGGACAATTATTGAAGCTTTCAGTCCCTTAGGCAGACCTTAAACTTGGAATTTAAAGCCCTGAGCTCATTATTTTCCCTTCCCTCATTTCTGCAGCCTAACAGCCAACCAACCCCATTATACTCCTTATTTTCACTAGAATGTTCTATGGCAGCAATTACTAGGCCTCCCAGAGCAATTGGCTTCTATAGGCACATGTTTACAGTTATCTGTAGGTGATAATTTAAGTAATCATTGTGAAATTGTGTGCCATGCATGGCCAAGATACTCTTTCCCCTGGAAATGAGGTCATTAAGGCCTATAAATCTAATCTGACCAGAGGATCCAGTCCAGAAAACTCAAAACCATTTCAGAGAACTAATCCTAAAGATTCTATTCCTCTGGAATCACTCTCGGCACCAAATTCCATACCAATCAGCCTTCTATACCATAATCAATTAGGATTTGCAGCTTATATGTATGAAGTAGATGTAACTATGGCCATAGATACAGATGCAGCTAAATAGAGATAGAGGTACATAAATACAGATCTAGATTGGGTACAAGATTTGCTATACAGATGTGACCTTTAGACAACCATGGGAGTTTGTGAGTCAGTGTCTGTAAGGCTACTGTCTTTGCATTTAATGCTGGAGCCAGTCTGCAGGACAGGCAGTCAGGAAGGAAAGATGATGTAATGTAGGGAAGAGAGCAAAGACAAGCTGTGACCCCAAATAAGAGCTGGAACCTAAAAGGATAGACTGAAACACACCTGTGAACTGGATAGTATGGATGTAGAACAAGAGAGGCTATTGCCACTGTCCATCATCACAGAATCTGACACACACCTGGCTCAAGAATCAGGGTGACTAAAGGAGGATCAGGGGAAGGAGGGGCTCAGGGCAGCCCTTTTACTATCTCATTGTTCTATCAGTTTCTGACGGAAGAGTATTGAACTCAGCTACAAATGTGGAGATGCCTATTTCTCCTTTAAATTCTATCATTTTTGCTCCGTGTACTTTGAAGATTTATTATGAGGTGCATACTTATTTGATTGTGATTTTTTTTTTGAAATTGACTACTCTGTCATTACAAAATGTCCCTCTTTGTCCTCAGTGATATTCCTTTCTCTGACCTCTATTTTGTCTGATATTATATGCCTATTCTAGCTATCTGTGTGGTTACTGTTCACATGGCACAGCTTTGTCAATTCTTTTACTTTTAACCTATATGTATGTTGTTTTTTATTTAAAGTGTGTTTTATCAGATATCATCCAGTTTAGCTTTAAATCGCTAAACTAAAAACTAAACACCCTCTGTAAGGCTTACTGCAAAATCCCCTTTTGTTCGTTTTCTACAGTCAAATTCTTACTCTTGAAGTGCCACTGTATTAATGTATGTTTTCAGAAGGCCAGCTTAAAATAGAAATATATTTCTTGAGCTGAAGGGCACGTCAACAAATTTGTTATCAATCATCACCATATGAGTAGAAGGAATATTCCAGAGGGATTGCAGCCCAGTGTAGGTAAACTCTGAAGCCTAGACAGGATTTAAAACGGAAATGGAGGCGCACCTGGCTGGCTCAGTCAGTTAAGCGTCTGACTTCAACTCAGGTCATGATCTCATGGTTCGTGAGTTCGAGCCCTGCGTCGGGTTCTGTGCTGACAGCTCAGAACCTGGAGCCTGCTTTGGATTCTGTGTCTCCTTCTCTCTCTGTCCCTCCCCCTCTCACTCTCTCTCTCTCTCTCTCTCTCTCTCAAAAATAAACAAACATTAAAAAAAATGGAAATGGAATATGTAGGATGGTGTAAGTGACCATACATAATATAAAATAGATATACAAGTCGGGGGGGGGGGTAGACAAGAGAAAAGAAAGGAAGTAGATGTCTAAAAAGCATCAAGGGCAATGAAAAGAATTTCATGGTAGGTTTTAGAAGGAGAGAAGTAACTATTAAAAAAAAAGGCTTAGTAAATTTCTCAGTTTTTCTTAGGGCCAGAACTATATACTATCCTCAGTTTATCTCATTTCAGCTGGTCTATTTAGGATGTGGAAACCCTCAGAAAGGCCATCAGAAATAGGAGGACAGAGGTTTAATATGTCCTGAGTTAACTCAGTTCTCCCAAACAGTTCTTTTGTAACTTAACATTTTAACCTGTTAAATTCTGCATCATCTCCAAATTCTCACTATCAAGAGAGATGTCTCACTGCTTAGACCAACTATGGGCTTACACTATATTTGTGGTTCAGTTTTTTCTTCTGTGGAAACCATCCCATTTTTTCTGATGGCACATTACTTTCATAATTCTCTTTTTGCTTGGGGCACAAAATGACTTTTTCCATCATAGTTAGCTGCATACCCAAAGTCTTGCTTATATCACAGTACTTAGGCTACATTTCTTTTCGGGCTTAGAGTGGCTGCATAATTCTCAATATCCCATCTGGCTTCAAATTGTTTAACCTAGTTAAAAGCTCTTCCAGCAAATAGAAAATGATCCCCACCTGCAATAGCCGAGGAGCACAAAAGCATAGTGTCACTTTGGATTCCAGATATGCTAGGGACATATATCCTTACTAACAGTCATTGCACATGGTAACACGTGAAAATGCTGAGTCATAAAATACCATGGTATGCCACCACATCCTTATACACTTTCACATCTGCCTTAATTATGCTGCAGAGGAGGTGGGGGGCAATGGAAAATGGTAGAATAAAGCTGTCTTTCTTTGGCAGAACACTTCACTGCTTACAAAGAATCCCTGCAGAATGTTCACTCATGTGATCATTCCAGTGTTGTGAAGAAGGCCTGAAATGATTCATTATTTTTTAATGGATGAAGAAGTTCCAGCTGAGTGGGAGACTTTCCCAAGGTCACACCGGTAGTAACTAATTGAGGCTGAATTCTAGCCTCCCGACTTCTGACCTATTGTTTCTGCTGGTTGATTTTTGGCAGGGAAAGATAAAATGGACAGAACTGGCTGGTTCTGTGAGGCTGAGAACTCAAGAAACCAACAGAGATCACTCTATAAGTAAAGCAAAGCCAGAATTTCACTTTTGCTTGAGTTATTAATTTTTTATAGCATAGATCCATTTTCAGTTATTTTCTTAAGCCAAGTAAATGTCAAAAGAAAATCAACATTCACCTGTTCAACACCTACGGCAGCTGCCAACCTCCATGGCATATAGTACAAATAGTTTGGTCTGACTTGCTTTTATGGACCAATTGCCTCCTTCCATTTACCTCTGCCTGCTAAATTTTTTTAAAAAAATATTTATTTATTTTGAGACAAAGAGAGAGCGTGTGTGTGTGTGTGTGTGCATGCATGCATGTGCAAGTGAGCAGGGCAGGGGCAGAGAGGGAGAGGGAGAATCCCAAGCAGACTGCTTGCTGTCAGCACAGAGCCCAATGTGGGGCTCCAACCCACAAACCAATCGCTCATGACCTGAGCCAATTTCAAGAGTTGGACGCTTAACCCGCTGAGCCACCCAAGCATCCCCTGCCTGCTAAAATTTTACCGGTTCTTTCAGACATATTTCAGAGATCACTTCTTCCATGAAACCTCTGATCATCCTCAACCAAGTATGACCTTTCTTCTTTTGAACTGTTATTTTAGTTTACTTGTATTTATTTGTTCTTTTGTAATACTTTCTTTGAGCTGTTCAATTAAACAAGGAGGCCATTAGAAAGAAGGGGCTCTCATGCCATGGTGGCCTACGTAAGCAAACCAAAATCTAAGTCTGAAAATGCTTTAAGGCTGCAAAATCAAAACGGTAATGACAACCAAACCAAAAAGCCAACTAGACTTTAAGCTACAGGCAATCGATCACTTCCTTTGTTTCTGTGCTTTCTCTGCAGGAATATTTCCCCTGGTGCCTGTTCACAGAGTGCCCCTAAGCACTTCTGGTTTGGCAGTGTAAGATTCAAATTGATATTTTCCCAAAAACACTCTTAAAAATTTTAATATGCCCCACTTCATCCTGAAGAGGTCTAGCACCAGAAGAGGAAACCAAAAGAGATCACAGACACCCCCAGGAGTAAAGAGCAAGCAGACACAGGTACCTGTTGATGCCCTTAAGCTTGCTGCTTTCTCCTTGCCTTGGAAGGTCCTGGGTAGGTCCCTCTTAGATCCTAGTTCCACGGCATTTGTGTTAACAGCTTTCAGCCTTCATTTGAGCATTTCCTTTTCTGAACTAAGTCTGAAACCCGCCATATTTGGACTGGGTTCTGAGCTGGACTGGGTCCAGTATAAAGCCTTGGGTAAATAAACTTTTGTTTCAATGCTGAACAGCTAGGTTAATCTTACCAACGCTAAAGTGGAATTACAGTGGCCCCAGTGGAGAAATTATAACCTGATAAATGTATCCATTTTTGAGATACTCTTGAGAAAAAGGAGTCTTGCCCAAGTACTCACCATAAAGGGTGGAGGAGAAATAATCTTTCTTCCTCTACAGTTTCTGGTGACCAAGATGAGATCCACTGGGACACCCCACTCACTCCAGAGCCTGCAGATAGGATCTGGCGAAAACTGATAGAAATCAGCTAAAAGTAAGAATCCTTACTGAAGTCGGCTCTCCCAGATTTCCCTCTATGGTACATAGTGGAGAAAGGAAGATAAAATCGTTCCTTTCCAAATTCAAATTGTCAGGAAAAACATTTGTGAGAATTAGACCTTTGAACTGTGACTCATGGATTTGCTTCTGGGTACCAATTGGTTATTGATCCTTTCCCAGAAACAGTTAGTGCCTTTTTATTTGTCTAGTGGTGTGTGCTGAAAGCCTAGCTTGCCTTTCTGCCTGCCTGGACATGTAGGTTCTTATATGCACAGGCAGGTGAACCTTCAGGTTGGGGGCTCTAAAATATGGCTGAACAGAAGTGTGAGTTGCCCGCCATTTGCTGCTAGGGCCCTACTAACTGTTGTTAGATCTCAGGGGAATTGTCTAAGTCTCTGTTTCTTCTGGCTATTTTTTGGAATGGCTCTTGATCTTGAGAGGGCAGTATTTTCTGCACCCTCTGTGGGGACACCATGGGATTTTCCATTGCCTCCAGGAATAATTATTGTTTGTCCAGGCTGAAAATGGACAACATATTCAAAAGAATTTTTTTTAAGTCGCTCTGTGGTCAGAAGTTGGCCACATTGGAGGCTACTATTTAGAGCCTGATAGGAACTTTTTTTCAGGCCTTCTCCCCTAAGTGAAAATGAAACTATATACCCAGAGGGAAAGAAAAATTCTCTGAAGCTGTTTATGGAAGGATTTACTAAAACATTCTCAAGACACACAGCTCAAAATCTAAGACATAAGAATCTTTGATTTCTATCATAGTTGAAGGTCTTCTACCTAATATAAAGAAGAAAATTGATGATATGGTTGGATGTGTTCATAAACTTACCACACTATAGAATGCTATTGCAACAGGCTCAAAAGCTGCTTACTGCTAAATAATTTCACTAGAAATGAATGTTTCTAAGAATTCTAATCAATATATGCAATTCGAACTACTACGAGAGCTAAGGCCAAAAGAAAACACCTGTACATGAAAAATATGTTTGAAAAAAGTTGAATGTGTATTCAGAAAAGGAAAAGTATGAAGGAAATGTTTTATTTTTGTTGTTGTTAAGGTGTAAAAAAGAGAGTAACTGTGACTTAAAGTAAAATGACTGGTCATTCCAGAGTGAGGAGGAAAAGCAAGAATGGATAAGAGTGTTGCAGAAAAGGAATCTTGGGTAAGGAATGTTATGTGTGGTCAAGCTGGTTAAGATATTTTAATTTTAAAAGAATGTGTCTTAATATCAAAACTACACTGGTGCAAAATTAGAATCTGTTGTCTTTTTTTTTTCTGTGTTAGAAGGACAAAATGCACCTGGGTGGCCCAGTTGGTTAAGTGTCTGACTCCTGATTTCAGCTCTGGGCATGATTTCATGGTTCATATGATAGAGCCCCACATTGGGCTCTGTGCTGACAGTACAAAGCCTGCTTGGGTTTCTATCTCCTCTCTCCCTCTGCCTCTCGTCCTCCTCTATCTCTCTCCCTCTCTCTCTCTCTCTAATAAATAAATAATTTTTTTAAAAGAACAAAATGCTCTTGGACTACTGATCTGCTCTTGATAAGAGATTGTGGAAGGTGTATGTGTGTGTGTGTGTGTGTGTGTGTGTGTGTGCATGTGTTTTAACCATTTAAATAACCTCCCTAGAAAACCAAGATCTTGTGTCTTAAAATTATTTCTTGTGCCTCACGTTATCTTTCTCAGGTTTCTCATTACTTAAGAAAATCTACTCTTCTCAATATTAAGAGCTAAGTTTTGTCCAAAACTATGTAACCTTCTGTATTTGCCTTTAAAATCTTCTATTGCCACTTTGGTTAAATAGTTATTATTACATAACTTTGTGTGATCCTATTTAGTCAGATATTTAAAACTTTTGATGTTTTAACAACTTCCCAAAATCAAATTCTAAATGGAGTCTATTTGACTTCAAAGTAACTTGGAGATTTCCCAGAAGTCCCCTGAAAAAAAAAATCTCAAAGAATTTGTCTCCATCTTGTAAAGGAGAAATATTAAACTATTCTGGTTTACTTGGTATGTTAAATGCCATGGGAAGCATTACCAAGCAAGAAGTGATAATAAACCTTATTAGGGCACATGTGTATGGTTATATGTTACTGATATAGGTATTCCAGAAATTGTGTGAAGTTTCTAAAAATTTGTTAGTACTCTCACTGTCCAATTATTATTCTAAATTATTGTATGCCATGGAAATAACTGCATTTCCTTATCAAATGAACTCTCAGCTTTAAACGTGGCATGCATGGAGAGAGAGAGAGAGAGAACCAGGGAGGGGCAGAGAGAAAGGGACAGAGAGGATCTCAAGCGCCTGTCACGAACCGCGAGATCATGACCTGAGCTGAAACCAAGAGTCAGACACTTAACCGACTAAGTCACTCAGATGCCCCTAACCACAGCCATTTTTTAAAAAGTCCTTTTGTCATTTGCAGCTATTTACTCTGAAACTTTTGCAAAAATGCTTCATATTCAGGAGATTCATGGAAAAGACTCTGAGAACAACTCTGGAATACAGATTTCTGATAACTTGAAGATCATGGAACTGAATGGGAGAAGAGTTTCCAGAACTAATGGAAAAACTGGGTTCAAGAAAATGAGAATAAAAAGGTATTGAATGAAATGATGAGGATAATTATGATTACTTTTACAACTTTTTCTGTGAAGCATTCCTTATTGTTTTGATTTTCTAGATTTAAGGGAAGTTTCTTCTCTTTTTTCTTAATTACCTATGACTTAATGTTGTCAATATACCTTTGTCAAAAGAATGGAAACATTTACTTTTTCTCCCTATATAATCCCCCCATAATTCAGAAACTTATTGAGCATTCTTAATTTCATAGCAATATAATTATTTGCACAAGTTCAATAGGAATCAGATCTCCTTATAATAGGACACAACTAGAAACATGGCTTTGACTAGACTATCATTTTTGAGAATAAGCATAAAATCAGATATAACCAGATAGACTGAATGAACTAATGTTGACTTTATGCAGACAATAAAATGCCCTTGGAAAAACTGGCCTGATATCCTGCTGACAGGATACCTTGAAGCTTTACCAGGTGAGCAAGGAAGGTTACTTCCTGGCAGTCCTGGGAACCTCAGGATATTGTGGAGACCTCAAAAAAAGAGGATTTAACATGGCCAACAGACACATGAAAAGATGCTTGACGTCACTCATCAGGGAAATACAAATCAAAACCACACTGAGATATCACCTCACACCAGTCAGAGTGGCCAAAATGAACAAATCAGGAGACTATAGATGCTGGTGAGGATGTGGAGAAACGGGAACCCTCTTGCACTGTTGGTGGGAATGCAAACTGGTACAGCCGCTCTGGAAAACAGTGTGGAGGTTCCGCAAAAAATTATAAATAGACTTACTCTATGACCCAGCAATAGCATTGCTAGGAATTTACCCGAGGGATACAGGAGTACTGATGCCTAGGGGCACTTGTACCCCAATGTTGATAGCAGCACTTTCAACAACAGCCAAATTATGGAAAGAGCCTAAATGTGCATCAACTGATGAATGGATAAACAAATTGTGGTTTATATACACAATGGAATACTACGTGGCAATGAGAAAGAATGAAATATGACTTTTTGTAGCAATGTGGATGGAACTAGAGAGTGTGATGCTAAGTGAAGTAAGTCATACAGAGAAAGATAGATACCATATGTTTTCACTCTTATGTGGATCCTGATAAACTTAACAGAAGACCACGGGGGAAGGGAAGGGGAAAAAAAGTTACAGAGAGGGAAGGAGGCAAACCATAAGAGACTCTTAAAAACTGAGAATGAACTGAGGGTTGATGGGGGATGGGAGGGAGGGGAAAATGGGTGATGGGCATTGAGGAGGGAACTTTTTGGGATGAACAGTGGGTGTTGTGTGGAAACCAGTTTGACAATAAATTATATTTAATATAAAAAATAAAAAATAAAACTGAAAAACAAAACAAAACAAAACAACAACAACAACAAAAGAGGATTTAACCCCAAATGTATACAAGTATTCCAGGTGAAGTCAGATGGTGGTCCTTGAGTGGGCCTTTTAACCTAGAGAGGCTTTATAAGACTGAACTAAGATTCTCTATTAATAGATTTTGCAAAGCAAATTTTATAAGAGCCTCTATGGTCAATCACTACTGTTTCTGTACTTATGTAAATAACCAGGCCAAGTTAATGAAATTAGACTTATTTTGCAAACAAATTAGTCCTGCTCTCAATATCTTTGATAGAAATGAGGGCTATTATAGAGTAAAAAGCTATGTTTGAGTAGAAAACGATAACATAACTTTGTGAATATTAGATTTTAGTCTTCTTCATTGTCTTTGAAGTTTTGTTATACACCCCTAAACCAAACTGGATCCTGAACTCTTCTAATTTCCTCAAATATCAGGCTACAACTTTCTAAATGTTTTCAATTTTCTCCCACACTTCTGATTTGGAATCACTAAGAATAAAGTCCAGTCTTAAAAATTTTTTTTTTTAACATTTATTCATTTTTGAGAGACAGAGAGACAGAGCACAAGCTGGGGAGGGGCAGAGAGAGATGGAGACACAGAATCCGAAGCGGGCTCCAGGCTTCGAGCTGTCAGCATAGAGCCTGATGCGGGGCTCGAACTCACAAACTGTGAGATCATGACCTGAGCCAAAGTCAGATGCTCAACCGACTGAGGCACCCAGATGCCCCTAAAGTCCAGTCTTGAACCTACGTGGAAGGGATCATGCCAGGTTCCCCACGGTACCCAGAAAGCAGCCAAATTCAAGGGGCCTGAACTTTCAGTCCACATCTCTCAGTGAAAAAGGACTCCACCAGCCTCTTGGAACTATATGCCACCTAGAGATCTAAAAGTAAAATTGACCAGAGAGGGAGTGATGTCAGCAAGATGGCAACATAGATTCTTCCTGACATCACTTCCCCTCACAAGAACAACTAACAACTGTGCAAGAACAAGACACCACTGAGAGAATCCTAGAACACAGAGGTAAGGCTGAAGCCCCTACCCCGCACCACAGAGACCAAGGCAAGTCTGCATTAGAAGTGTAAGAGAGGCAGCTACAGGCTGACTGCATTGCCCCTCCACTGCACCAGGACAGCACCACCTGGAGAGGTCTCCTTAGCCTCCACTTCCTCCAGCAGAAAAAGAGAACCTGGGGGGACGTCAAGCTGCCCTACCCCCAGCATTGTGGATCACTTGGCAGGAGCCCTTACTCTGGTCTCACACCATTATGGACTCAGGGAGGTCTGTGGGGCCCAGCCACTAGGAATGTGACTGTGATGAAGAAGGTGAGAGGGGCTTGCAACAACCGGCACAAGGACCTTGGCAAACTGAGTTCATGTCTGCAGTGCTTGAGTAGAAATCTTAACTAGTGGTTTTTGCTTATCTGCAGAACCAAGTCAGGGGTGCGTTCTGACCGGGGAACTCAGTGGGGGTACATATCTGATTTAGTTCCTCAAATGAATTTTGTCAGCTCTACAGCCTGGTTTGCCTATGCCCAGGCAAAGAGCTAAATCAAAGACCCAGCCACTTGGAGAATATCTTCCAGGCCTATCTGACCAGAAGGGCTGGCAATGACTCCTGGAAGCAGTGTGACTTACCAGCAGTGGAGCAGAGAGGCAAGGGGGCAGAGCTGATGTGCCGAGAGCACAACTACCAGCACAGAGCATTCACGGGCTACACACAGGCAGAGCGGTTCAATGGTAGCCAAGACTGAGGGTAGCTCTCAGCCCGTCCCAGCTGCAGAGCCTATTGGGGAAATGGAGGGTAGCTTGGAGTAGCTCCTCCATGCCTCCCCCCACCTACCAACTCCCTCCCAGGCAAAGGAGCTGAGACATAGCCCCAACTGCTGTGCAGAGTCTTCGGGCTCCATGTGACCATAAAGCCTGGGGACACAACTTGTATTGGAAAAACAACTCCAGTGGCACTCAGGCTATGAGGCAGGTGTGCAGAGCTGATAGTTGGCAAAACAAAGCCAGTGGTCCTATTGGGTCAGAGAATTTGGGATGTGGGTTGGTGGGTCAGCACAAGTTAAGGGACCAAAGAGCTTTAAGAGCTTTAAAGCTGCTTCTCGTGCTGCACCTGCGCAGGGGATCAAATGTGTAGCCCTGCTCCCTCATTGCTAAATACAGCCTTCAGCCTGTCTGACAGAGAACCTGACCAAAGCACACTGGAGCTACGTAGCCCATTCAACAGTCCTATGTACAGTGGCACCTGAACAGAGAGCACAGCCCATGGCCTCACTTATCAACATATGCAAATTAATGTGATACATCACATTCATCGAAAGAAAGAAAGAAATCATACAATCATCTCAATAGACACGGAAAAAGCATTCGACAAATTTCAACATCCATTCATGATAAAAACTCAACAAATTAGGCAGAAAAGAAACACATCTCAACATAATAAAGGCCATATATGACAAGCCCATAGCTAAAATTGTACTCAATGATGAAGGGTTGAAATATTTTCCTCTAAGATCAGGAACAAGACAAGGGCACCCACTCTCACCACTTCCATTCAACAGAATGGAAAGGCAGAAGTAAAATTGTTTATATGTGCAGATGACATGATTTCATAGATGGAAGGTCCTAAAGATTTAACGAAAAAACTGTTAGATCCAATCAATGGATTCAGTAAAGCTGCAGGAAAGGTATCTCGCGATACACAGACTGGAAGTCTGAGATACCTAAGTGGAAAGGTATCTCACGATCACAGACTGGAAGAATGAATATTGTTAAGATAAAGCCATCTATAGATTCATTGCAATCCCTAACAAAATTCCAATGATATTCTAACGGAAATAGAAAACACAATCATGGAACCACGAAAGACCTCAAATAGGCAAATAAATCCTGAGAAAGGAGAACAAAGCATCCCACTTCTTGATTTCAAGCTATCCTATATAGCTATAGTTATCAAAACAGTATGGTACTGGCACAAAAACAGGCAAATGGAATTGAGAGCCCAGAAATAAACCCATGAATATATGGTCAACTAATATCTGACGGGGAGCCAAGAATACTCAATGAAGAAAAGAGAGCCTTTTCAATAAATGATGCTAAAGCAATTAGATATTAACATACTGAACTGATATCTTACACTCACAGAATTAACTCAAAATGGATTAAAGACTTAAATGCAAGACAAAACCATAGAACTCCTGAAAGAAAACAGGAATAAAGCTCATCGACATGGGTCTTGGTAATGATTTTTTTGGCTGTGACACTTAAAAAATACAGAATTACAATAAAAAATAAACACATGGAAGTACATCAAACTAAAAAGCTTCTGCAGGACAAAAGAAACCATCAACAAAGTGAAAAGACCACCTGCAGAAGGGGAAAAAATATATGCAAAGCATATATCTGATAAAAGATTAATATCAGACATATATAAAGAGCTCATTCAACTCAACAGCAAAAAAAACCAATAACGCAATTAAAAACGGATAGGGGCAACTGGGTGGCTCCTTTGGTTGAGCATCTGACTCTTGATTTTGGTTCAGGTCATGATCCCAAAGTTGTGGGGTTGAGCTGCTACCCATCGGGCTCTGCGCTGAATGTGGAGCTTGCTTGAGATTCTCCCTCTGTCCCCCTGCCTCTCTCCCCTACTAGCGTGCTCTCTCTCTCTAAAAATTAAAATTAATTAATTAAAATGTATAAAAGACCTGAATAGCTATATCTCCACAGGAGATATACGAAAGGCCAACAGGTTCATGAGAAGATGCTCCAGATCACTCGTCATTAGGGCAATGCAAATTAAAACCAGAATGAGATGTCATGCCATCTTCATTTCCAGAATGAAAACTTTTATTCCCTTTTCTTCTTCGCTACTTGCTTTTTCTCTCTGCTAAATGTCATCTTACAAAAACTAAGAGACAATGAATGCTGGCGTGGATGTGGAGAAAAGGGAACCCTTACGCACTATTGGTGGGATTGTGAAATAAGCCCAACAGTGAAAGACAAATATGGTTTGATCTTGCTTCCATGTGGAACCTTAAAAAAACCTTACCAAAAAAAAAATCAGACCTGTAGTTACAAGAGGTGAAGGGTCTGGGAGAACAAACTTCCAGTTATGTAAGGTAAATGAGGGCTAGTGATGTGCAGTGCCATGATGACTGTGGCTAGCACTGCCACGGGATACACAGGAACCCTGGTGAGAAAGTAAATCCTATGACTTCTTATCACCAGGAGAATTTTTGCTTCTTTTTTTCTATTATTTCTGTACAAGAAAATGGATGTCAGCTGAACTTATTGTGGTCATCATTTTGCCATATACGGAAATCAAACCACCATGCTGTATACCTTAAATCCATGTAGTGATGCACGTCAGTTATTTCTCAAAACAACTGGCAGAAAAAAATTGACTAGGTAAGCTCCTCCCCAGAAGGAGACACGGTCTTGAGGCAGACAGTTCACAGATCAAGATCTTCATCTCCAGTATGAAACCTTTATTCCTTTTGCCTTTTCGCTATTTGCTTTCTGTCCGTGTTAAGGCATGTGACAACAGTGCCCCTTAACTCTAGCGACTACTGCCGAATCCACTGCTAAGGCCACAGCTGTGCCACAAAAGTCCCTAGGCTTTCTTGCTAAGGTGGTTTTTAGGTAACAGAATTACTAATTCCTGCTTGGTAATTGCTTTCAATTACTTATTGGCTGAACAAGGGGAGTCTATGCCATAGCAAATACCTCCTGCTGTACTTGGATCAACACTTCTGGGATTGTAGCAAATACAAGATATTAACAAAAAAAGCCCCTTGCGTAAAACAGGCTGATGCACCTTCAGGTACATTCTTTGATCTTCTTGACACAACAAACACCTATACTAGATTCAACAGGATGCAATTTTAGAGCATAATTTTGGGTAAGAGAGTGAGAACAACAAAACTGTTTTAAAATACTGAATGAAATGGAAAGAGTTCCCCAAATATTAAATGGGTACACTAGTGAAAAGATTAATGAATCTATAGGCTGGACATCATACTATTGTTTTTGGTGATAAAGAATTTATGGAAATCCTCTGGAATATTTGTTTTAGGAATTCATCTGCAGGTGGTAGAACCAGCCTATCTCAGGCATAAACACAACACAGAACTCTAAAATAATCCCAACTTTCACTTACTTTTTCCTTTCTTTTTTTTAAAGTTCATTTATATTTATTGTGAGAGACAGAGAGCGAGGGTAAGGGGCAGAGAGAGGGAGAGACAGAATCCCAAGTAGTCTCTACGCTGCCAGTGCAGAGCCTGACATGGGGCTCAAACTCACAAAGTGTGAGATCATGACCTGAGCTGAAATCAAGAGTCAGATACTTAACTAAGTCACCCAGGTACTCCTTCACCTACGTTTTAAAAGGCAGCTCATTTAAACCTACTTATAGAAACTATCTGATGTAGAACTTTCTGAGAATAAGCTTTCATATACCATTCAAGGATGGATAGATAGATAGATAGATAGATAGAGTCCAATAAAACTGACTTTTTGGTGCATAGTTTTTAAGTTTTTAATACATGCATAGATCTGTGTATTTACCAGCAGCATTAGGATATAGAGCAATTCCATCACCGCCAAAACTCCTTCAGGCTGTCCTTTTGTAGGCATGCACTCAAATATCCCCATACCTTGGCCACAGTTGATCTTTTCTCTATGGCTATAGTTTTGACTCTTGTCAAATACATTTTACTCAGCGTTTCCCACAATGGTTCCTAACACTCTGGGGAGATTCCAGAAATGCCTTACAGTCCAGATGAAAGTGGTAACATTGATCATTTCCTTGTGGATAGGTTCTCAAAGGAAATGCAATGAAATAGATAAAGGGGGTTAAGATGATGTCATGATTCACTCTCCATGGGTACCCATATATGTGGCAAGACAAAATGGGAAGGACTAATGAAATACTGACAATTGATCTCTTTCTCTTTCCCTAGCATATCTCCTGCCATTGTCCCAAATGATTTCTAGCTCAGACTGCACTGACAAACGTGAAGGAGACTTCCACGGAGGGCAAGGACCAGAATCTAAATCACATCATTCAAAGAAGCTGCTCTTATCACAAAACAGGACAGACTCAAAAGGGGTATACCAGATCACACCAATTTCCTTCCTGCCTTGGAATGATTAAAAAAAAAAAAATCAAGCTCTAGGAGGACACAGCTGACTAAGGAATTTTGCTTTAGATGGACAGAGGAATAGAGATTCTCACTTATGCCCAAGGGTGGGTGAAGAAGGGAAAGGAAGGTAATTTAAGTGGGTACCTTGAAAAATAGGGGGCTTCTGAGAGATGAAACAAATTTGCCATTCCTTGGATGTAGCTTAAGAACAGAAACCTCAGAGATGTACCCCCTTCAAGGAGTTCTGGGGAAAGAGTAAAAATAAAAAAATGGCACATGTGGACGACAGAAGAGTCATGTTTTACCCGGTGTTCCCTGTGGCATGGGAGTAGCATCGAAGGGGTCCATACTGTTCCCATGGCTCCAGGGGAAGCTGTGAAAATGAACTTGGAGAATGAGCTGATGACCATCCCGAGAGGCCACTTGACCAAAAGAAAGTCACAGAGTGAAGGAGATGCACATTACAGTGAGGCATGGGGACCTTTGGAAGACAGCCAAAGGCTGGCAATCCCAGAACACTGTATGGGTGACTATTGTGTCACCGTAGGAGCCAGTACCACATAGCACTGATGCCACCCACAAAGGAATGCCACTCCCCCTGCCATGGGTGTGCAGAAGATTATCTGGATGGACTTATCCTTCCCAGACTTGTATCCCCTCCAGAAAAGGGTGCAGGAAATTCAGAGTTAAAATACGAACCTGAATAAGACTTAGTACTCCTGATCAATGGCTGGTTGAATTCGCCCCGACACTATTTTCTGGAGGCAGATCAGTAGCTCCTTTTCTCACTCAAGTCGGTGGCTGTAGAATTGAAACCTGAGACATAAATTTGGGATCAGATGGATTCATTTTGTATCCCAGAAACCAGTGTTAAGGACAATATGTGGCAAGAGTGCTAACCTCTAACTCACACAAAAATCTTGCTGACACACAAGAAATCACTATTGTATTACCCGTCATGGCCCAGGCTTTCTCAGTATTTCTTCCTGCACAAAACATATTTCTAAGATTCCATTTAAAATGCAGTGCCAATTTCAGTACAACCATTTTTTTTTCAATGTTTATTTCTTTTTGAGACAGAAAGATAGCAAGCAGGGGAGGGGCAGAGAGAGAGGGAGACACAGAATCCAAAGCAGGCTCCAGGCTCTGAGCTGTCAGCACAGAGCCCGACGTGGGGCTCGAACTCACGGACCGCGAAATCACGACCTGCCTGAGCTGTAGTCAGACTGAGCCACCCACGCACCCCTCAGCACAACATTTTATTTTTTTTTTTTATTTTTTTTTTCAACGTTTTTATTTATTTTTGGGACAGAGAGAGACAGAGCATGAACGGGGGAGGGGCAGAGAGAGAGGGAGACACAGAATCGGAAACAGGCTCCAGGCTCTGAGCCATCAGCCCAGAGCCTGACGCGGGGCTCGAACCCACGGACCGCGAGATCGTGACCTGGCTGAAGTCGGACGCCCAACCGACTGCGCCACCCAGGCGCCCCAAGCACAACATTTTAAACTAAGTCATTATTAAATAAAGGTCAGGTTTTCAATATGTTAAGGGTTATACTGCTCATGAGTTTAGTGTTACCAATGACAGTATAAAGGCAGGGAGATAGACCCTGGACAAAGAGAGCACTTAGATCTCCCTATCTGTCTTTTCATTCCAGAGGGAAATGCTACCAAGTAGACTGTGCATCCATGAGAGCCTGGAGTGAGTATTTTGACATTCGCAAAACAACCCCGGATCTTTATGGACCCACTCATCCCTGAACCCCAGCTTTGAAAGAGTTTGCTAAGGAGCCCACACTCTTCAAGATCTTTTCTCAACCTGAAGACAGAAAGAAATCAGTAGGGGAGCTTGTTAAACAAGAAGATTCGGATTGAGCTGTCCTGGAATTCTGCATTTCTTAACAAGCATGAGCCACAATTTGAGCAGAGACTGCATGGAGGACTTGGTTAATGAGTTCTGGGTGCGCAGCTTGAGCTGCTCCATCTGAAGACTTCTCAGTATGGGACCTCAATTACTGTCACCTTCCTGCACCGCAGCACGCTCGACAGTCTCGGCAGGGCCCTGCTCCCCATGCTAGGGCTTCATCAGCACAATTAATCACTCCAGTTCTCTGCAAGTTCTCTGCTCATTTGTCAGGATTTCCCTGTTTTGACACCAAAGATGGACATCTCTCAAATCGGTTAGGAAGTAGTTTCCCATCCTGGTGCACACCTGCCATCTGGTGGTGAGAATTTAACTCCAAGTTACAGGGAAATAAGAGCCATCCTTTAATTCTGCCTCCCCTGTCCCCTTTCTACTCCCTCTCCACCCCTCTCTTGCCATGGTTAACAATTCAAAGAGTGTTTGGTGAGTGTAAAATTTAAAAGGTGATGTTGCCACATTGTGCCTCAGTGCCTCACCTGGCGGGATTGGAGAGCGGGCATTTGAGAGATTCATTCCAGGAATGCCTCTGAGGCTGAGGTGGAACTAAAAGCTTGCAGGAGGTTATAATCGCCTCCAAGTGGGTTTGATGCCAATGCCTATGGAACCAGGCTCCTCCTGTCCAGACCCTAGAGGAGCTGGGGCTTCCTGGGGCTGACATGATCCAAGGCAACGCTGGAGAAATCAGGTCTTGTGCTCTGGAACACTGTGATAGAGGAAAGACATTCTACCAACATTACTTACTAAGAAAGGATAATTAGCCCATGAATATTCTTAATCAAGAGGTCTAGGGTTGGCTTCTATTTCATTTATTTTTTATTGATTGATTGATTAACTTTATTTGAGAGAGAGAGAGAGAAAGCATGAGTGTGAGGGGCAGAGAGAGAGAGAGAGAGAGAGAGAGAATTCCAAGCAGACTCTCGGCTGTCAGCACTTCTTATCTTACAGAGAAGCCACATGAACTAAAATGGGCAAACTGGCATGACCTTAGGGCATTCGCCTTTACTGGCACAGCGGGCGCAACTGTGTTTGCCCTTACTTACATCATGCATTTTCTGTATCACTCTGGGAGACTGGAGGTGAAAAAGAATATGCTGAGCTTGGAGGGGAGAAGAGAGAAACTGCTCCTGTTTCTGTCAAAATCTGGAATCTACCAAACTCTCATGCCGGTAATGAGAAGATGAAAATGAGGGTGGAAAGAACACCAGAATACATTTAGATCATGGAGGCTCTCATTCCGGTTTTTATTCTGACAGGTCTTCCAACGGCTCTGCACCTCAATCTCGTCTCTTATAAAATGCAGGTTTGATACGTCTCCCACAAGACTGTAGTTGAGGTGATATGAGACTGTGGAAGTGGAAGGGTTTTGAGACTATCAAATATAGAAAGAATGACCATGTCTGTTGTGTTGATACTGGCCCGAGACAGCTCAAATGAAGGCCAAATGGACAGGTTGAGGTGTGTGTGTGGCAGGTATAGGCTGCTGTCCATGGGTATCCACTGAGAATCTTTCTGAATAGCTCAAAAATGGCTCTAAAGTTGTACATTTATGTGTTGATAATAAACAAAAGAAGAAGAAGAAGAGGAGGAAGAAGGGGAGGAGGACGAGGAGGAAGAGGTGGCCACAAACCACAAAGCAGACTCTTAATGATAGAGAACAAACTGAGGGTTGATGGAGGGAGGTGGGTGGGGGATGGGCTAGATGGGGGATGGGCATTAAGAAGGGCACTTGTGATGAGCATTGGCAGTTGTATGTAAGTGATGAATCACTGGTTTCTACTTCTGAAACCAGTATTACCTTATAGGTTAACTAAGTTAGAATTCAAATGAAAACTTGAGAAAAAAAATAAAAAGAACACCATTAAAAAACTAAGTTTAGAATTCATGAAAAAAGCTTATGATCATTGTATTAAAAAAATAAAACAATGGCAGGAAATACAGTGACATTATTCTCTTAACGATGAAGTGTTGATTCTAAATGGTTTAGCCTTTTAAAAAATAGATATTTAGAAAGTTTCATGAACTACTATTTCACTTATACTGACTGATAAAGTTTGGAATCTAGCACAACAATCATTTTATTATTCAGGTAATTATCTAAACAACGTTTCACCAACCTGGACCACTTGGACATGAATTCAAATGTGAGAGAATTTATTTCATAACCTGGAAGAAGAAAAAACCTAACAAATTTAATTAGCCTAACACGAATGCTTACTTTCTTCTTTTTGTCAGGAACTTGAAAACAGTAAGCATAGTATGAATAAAACTGTGTGAGCCTCGAACCTCATTTCTTCCGGCCAGAGAAACCTCTTCAGGGAACTTTTTATACCAAAAACATGGATTTCCTTATTTAAAATATACTTTTATTTTCAAATTTTCCTTTTGAAAGAGAGCCTTTCATCTTTGTTTTTTATATACACATGGAAGCACATAAAACCAACACACGCAGAATTTTCTACCTAGTAGTCTATCTGTTCAGTAGGCCTAAGGTGTGGAGAAATAGTAAGAGCCCTGTGAGATGCCATCTATTTGAGGCAGAGAGGAAGATGAGGCAAAGGACGGATTATGAGATGGAGCCTTGAATGAGGACAGCACACGAGGAAGCCCAGCGCACTTCCTAAGAAGAGAGAGCCCAGTTTGCTCGGGAGTTTTTCCAGCAGTCTGCACAAAGACGGAAATGTGATCAGGTACATGAGTCATAGTTCATAAAATAACGGCAGAACAACCGCTCTGGCAAGGAGCTGTGTTCCGTTTCTGAAATTGCTCACTTCAGTTGAATATTCTCACCTCAAGTTGGGCAAGAGCCTGGACTAAGTGAGTTTTTGGAAGGAACCAGAAAAGTTATCTTTCCTCTACGAAGCACGGTCCGTTAGACTCTGTAAGTAGAAATCCAGAGAGCTTGATATTTATCGGCCCTATCTGATGCCAGTTTTAAAATTATTTTTCATATCTGATAAAATTACCTCTTCAATGACACGAGGGGAGAATTTCAAAGCTGGTACTACACGATAGGCAGAGGGAAGAGAGGAATTAAAACATATTTTAAAAAATATTTACAGAGAGCTAAAAAGGAAGCAATTCAGACCATGCCTTACCTGAAATAGTGGTAAATAATTTAACATTCCTAAATTCTTAACCAATTTGAGGTTGGGAAGGAGGCAATCTCTAAGAACACCTCTACTTTTGACTTTAGCATAACTTGTGTGGTAGAGCCACGAGTTTATGCTGAGGATCCCTCCTCTGTCTTCAGGAATCAGTCTGACTCTAGGGCAGTCATGTCTCTTTTCTTGCAAGATGAGAGGAAATCAAAATTAGCGGTTTTGAGAGGGACGGTAGGAGCTATTGGCCACCGGATCACACTCTTGCTAATCACAGCAGCATACTTGGGCTTTCACCTGCAAAACGCCTTTGGTAAAATACATTTTCATGGACTAATGGCAGACGGTATATTTCACCACCAGATGGCAGCAGTGCACTCTGGATAAATGGTGCGGCCAAGGACGCTTTTTCTTTGTTTTCTACCCACTAAACTCTCCGCTAGGTGACAGCAACATGAATATAATTGGAATAGCCATTAATGGGTTATGTAAAAAACAATTTCATTTCTTCTTTTAAATCTGAGAGCAGCACTTTAGAACAGGATCCACAGTTGGAATGTTTTTCTCTAGAAAATTACCAGACTATGTGCTTTTAGGCCTCCCACACACTAACCTAATATCTAAAAAACAAAACAAAACACAACAAAGCAACAGAATAAAACTTTTGTGGGGAGCATCTTCTAAAGAGCCTGCGAAAGATCACTGTTTGAAACCATTATCACTGAGGAATTTGGGGAGCCCAGACTTCCTCACCCAATTTAGAAAAAAAAGTGGTGACTAAAACAGTAATTTTTTGAACATAATAGTAATTACTATTTATTGACCACCTATTATGTGCCAAGGATTGTACTGAAATGCTTTAAAAATACGTTCACTGAATCTGGATCAGAGGTCGTTTTAAAAAGCCCAGATTTGAACTTAAGCCTGTTTAGGGCCATCACCTCTGTATTTTCCATGACCTCATGCTTTTTCTGCTAGAGCCATTTTCAAAACCCATACTGAAGGAGAAACTGGAACAGCTTTCACGGTATGATTTTGAGGGCACACAGGAATATACTGACTCGTCTTTTGACTTTCCCTTTCATGTAGATGCATCACATTAATCCAATGAGGGATAACATATTTTGATTCTATAGTTACACTGAAGGCTAAACGTGAAGATTGGTTTGGGAGCAATGCAAAGTAATAAACACATCATGTTGAAATCTAAATGACTGCTAGCTAGCATCATGGACGAGAAGCAGAGGAGGGCTGGAGACAGCAGGGGGACGGATGCCAGTCTCCTGACTGGGCAGAAGAGAAAGGTAATGAGATGGGGGCAGGGGCCAAGAAGTTGAGGCAGGCAGGTTGACACAGCTGTCCTGTGGTTATCCCTGCTGAGTGCCCTTAGAGAGCCTTACCTGTAAGTGACCCTGGACAGCTGGTTGTAACCTGGTGCAGCACAAATGCTTTCCACGTGTAGCAGAGACCTGAACATGGTTTGAATCCCTTAGAGGCGAACTTTGGGCAGGCTTCGCAAACTGGGTTAATAGCAAGAGGTTGTCTGCCAGGCATCCACAGTGAGCGGGCCTGCCCTTGGAAGTCCCCAGGACCTTTGTTCTCCTTAATTCAGTTCTAAATTGGATGACAACGTATTATAAAGGGGGAGAGGAATAAGAAGTCAAGTACTACAAATATGGCTCAGACTACCGTTGTGCACAATGATTCTATTGTACGGTAAAGCTGCACTTCAATAATTTTTATTTCAGGTAACTCAGTAGAATGGTGTGCTAGTCCCAAAGGGCAAAAGCTGATGAATGGGAAGAGGAAAAGGTCCCTTTTTTGTTTTATGCACTAAACAGTGTGGGGGTGGGAGTGGGGGTAGTCCTGAAAGAAGAGAAAGGAGTGGGCGCCTGACGTAGGGTCCAGTGTTCTAGGAAAAAGATAAGGGAGGTGACTTGATTCTCTATCTGTGGCCAGAATCATGTCCCTGGTTATCTGTAGGCAATGTCAGGTACCTCAGGGTACGGATAAACTAGCACATACTAGTTGCAACAATTATCCTTAACTATGCAACTACTTACTAGGACCCAAGTATTGTTCTTATCTGGCTCCTGTTTAGTCCTTAGGCAAGCCCCACGGGGGAGCTGATTCTTATCCTTTCTCAGAGACAATAACTTGCCCAGGGTCCCACAGTTAGCAGAAGACAGGATTCAGATCCCATTCTCTTGGCTGTATTTCCTCTGCTTTTTGAGGGCCTTCCTCTGAGGCCATGGCTGGTGATACATACTCACTGAGAGCCACCAGGGGTCACACTAGCCAATGCGGATCAATTAGTAAGCAAGATTGGCTGGAAAGGTAATTAATTTTGGGATGCCTGGGTGGCTCAGTGGGCTAAGCATCCAACTTCGGCTCAGGTCATGATCTCACAGCTGGTGGGTTCAAACCTAGCATTGGTCTCAGTGCTGTCAACTCAGAGCCTGGAGCCTGCTTCGGATTCTGGGTCTCCCTCTCTCTCTGCCCCTCCCCCACTTGTACTCCGTCTCTTAAAAGTAAGTAGACATTAAAAAAAACTAAAGAAATGTAATTAATTCTATAACTATGGCCTGTTCAAGTTTAGGTGTACTGACAGTGCGACATCAAACTGAGGCATTAAAAAGGAATCCTGGGAAAATAAGAACACGTTTGAGTCAAGCCCCTCCACCACCCCTTTTTTTCTGGCTTAAATAGGAACAAAACGAGATAAAGCAGCTTGAATCCAACGCAATAGATAGCACAACCACAAGTTTTTAACCTGTATATCTGGCAGCCAAAAAATGATTGGCTCAACTTCCTTCCTCCCTTCCTTCCTTCCTTTGAGAGAGAGAGGGGCACACGTGAGTGAGGGACAGAGAGAGAGAGAGAGAAAGACTCCCAGGAGAGGCAGAGAGAGAGGAAGAAATGGGGCTCCCCGGGCGAGCTACTCACCCAACCACGGGGGACTCAAGCTCAGGAACTGCCGGGTCATGACCTGAGCGGAAGTCAGGCACTAAACCGGCTGAGCCAACCAGGTGCCCCTGATTTGCTCAGCTGTCTTAGGGAGGAAAGGAGGGTGGGGGTGGCAAGGAGGTAAGACAAAGCTGCTGGCAATTATTGGTGCGGTTTCGTTCTCTATTCTGAGTGTTAACTTTTGGTTGTATATGGTGACTCTTCTGTGATCCCCAGAAGTCCTGCCTCCCAAAGGAAAAAAGCCATTCTGGGATTCTTACAAATTTCGTAGAACAACGGAGAGAAAGCCAGCTTATCTCCAGCAACATTTGTGTTCTACGAGACAATTACATTGATCTGTACATTCAACCATACATTCATACTACTTGAACATGTTTTTCTGCGAATGTTTATTTAGAAAGATTTTTAAGAACTTTCAAGTGTCTGTGTCTGCGGCAGTTTCTTTAGGTGAAAAACATGCAAACGGTCACTATGAAAACCAAGATGCAGGCAACAAGGAGCAAAATCAGACCTATACGACAATATTTCGAATGCTTTTCTTGTTCCTCTTCCTTTTTCAGTAAGGTATCAAAACCGGGCGTGTACATGTCTCCCAACCAAAACCGTAGGTCATTAGGATTTTCCTAAAAAAAAAAAAAAAAAAATTACATAGGAGACTAGGATCAATCAGTGATCAGTCAGCGTTACAGACTACTTGATACTATAGAACAAGATACTCTCAGAGGTTTGAAGGCC
Organism: Lynx canadensis; assembly: GCF_007474595.2. Classification (NCBI taxonomy): domain Eukaryota; kingdom Metazoa; phylum Chordata; class Mammalia; order Carnivora; family Felidae; genus Lynx; species Lynx canadensis. Next base: position 107,059,814 of record NC_044303.2, on the reverse strand, counting down.
AATAGTCCTATTGCCCTGGGTGAAGCTTAAGGGTCATGGTTGCAGTAAGAGAGGCTAGGCTTCCCTGAATAGCATCATTATTTCTCCTGGCTAGCACTGCCAGGAGAGAAATGGCTCACATATAGGGAGGTGGGTGGATACTGGTGATGGCAATACCATTCTTCGACCACATTGCTACTAGTTTCAATGTCCTGCTCTTAGAAAAGCTAAAATATTAAAATAAAATTTGGATGAACTGTGCAGAAGGATAGATGATCTTGAAATCCTCTCTTACATTCTGCTTGTAGTTTGCCCTGGTTACTAAATATGGGGTTTCTTTTCTCCTTTCTTACTGATAAAACTCTTAGTATTTTAGAAAAATGGGACTGACCAAAGGCACTTGGAATTTTATAGCCTGTAAGAGGTGGAAAAGTTTCAGAACATACGTTAGGGGCTCTTTCTGCTAGTTATGAGCTATGGATAAGGATGGCGATGAAGAAGTTGAATTCATGAGGTATAGAAAGAAATTCTAATGAGAACAAACGTCATGACTTCCAGAAACATCTCTTTAAAAACTTAGTGCTTGGGGCATCTGGGTGGCTCAGTCAGTTGAATGTCTGACTCTTGATTTCAGCTCAGGTCATGATGCCAAGGTCTTGGGATTGAGCCCTACATTGGGTCTGCACTGAGCATGGAGCCTTGTTGGGATTCTCTTTCTCTCTCTTCCTCTGCCCTTCACCCATGCCCCACCCCTCTCATATTAAAAAAAAAAGTGCTGAAAAATAGTATCATGAGGTCTGTAAAAGCTCTGAGGTAACTGTATATGTGGAGGATGGTTAGGGAGGGGACTGACTCTGGTTTTAGTGAAGCAATACATCTATCATATTTACATTTGATCCTCCTAAACATAACTCATGGAATTTTCCAGCAGAAACATTATTCCTCATTGCCAATGATGTTCAATCTCCTCAGCCGTACATTTGAACTTTTCTGTTTAGTGGTTTTGAGAGCTATTCTATCACTTACACTACAGTGCCAGCAACACTGGACTATTTGCTGTTCTCACAAACTCTCTCACTTTCTTTTTTTGTGCCTTTTTTCTTGCTACTCCTGACAGAAGAGCTTCCCCACTCATGCAAACTCTCCATATCTTTTGGAATTCTACTCATTCTTCAAGTCCAGCATAAATTGACTTTCTCATGAAGCCTTTTTATAATCCAGTGTGGTTTTGTCCTCGTTTGAATCTGCATAGCACTTTCTACTATTATTACAAACACTATCCTCTTCCTCTATCTTGTTTTATAATTATGGTTTGTTACTTTGATCAGTTAGATTAACTATTTGACAACAGGGACAGGAATACTCATCTTTATAGTCCCTTTGCCATTCATGTGAACAACATGGAGTGGAGAAGAAGCTCTAGCATACAGTCAAGAAATGCTTGCAAAATAAAACAATACATTTTTTCCTAATTGTAGAAAGTGACTTCTTAAGCAGCCCAGTTATCCATTGATAGATGAATGAATAAAGATATGGTATATATATATATATATATATATATATATATATACACACACACACACACACACACATACACAATGGGATGGTATTCAGCCATAGAAAAGAATGTAACCTGCCATTTGCAAAAACATGGATGGAGCTAGACAGTATTATACTAAGGGAAGTATGTCAGTCAGAGAAAGACAAATACCATATGATTCTACTCATGTGGTATTTAAGAAACAAAACAAGCAAAGGAACAAGAGAGAGAAGAGAGAGAGAGAGAGAGAGAGAGAGAGAGAGAGAGAGAAACCAAGAAACAGACTCTTAAGTATAGAGAACAAACTGATGGTCACCAGAGGGGAGAGGAGAGGGGGATTGGGTTGGGTGAGATAAGTGATGGGGATTAAAGAGTGCAATTTTCATCATGAGCACTGGGTGATGTATGGAACTGTTGAATCACTATATCGTACAACTGAAACCAATATAACACTGTATTTTAACTACACTGGAATTAAAATAAAAACTTAATAAAAAAAAAAAGAAAAAGAAAAAAAAGAAAGTGACTTCTTAGAGGTCCTGATCTTCAGACTCCTGATAAAAACAAAACAAAACAAAACAAAACACAAGATTACTGTTGCTAGGGGGGAGTGTCTGTTATGGAAACTTCCCTGGAAAAAAAGGCTAGATTAAGTAGATACATCAAATCTATTAGGAGATTAAAAAACCTCAAAGTCTCTGGACAAGAAGATATTTCAAGAGTGCACATAGGAGATTTTTAAGGTAAGATTTTAAGGGGACACAATGCTATCCCCTTTTCAACAGAAAGAAATCTTCAGGTGCTTAAGTTATGGGGCTCAGAGCAGATACACCTTGTTACGTGAAGGGTATATGGAAAATGTCAGGCCTCCCTGACCCTAGGGCAAACCGAGGCTGAGGAGGAATCTAGTAAAAAATACAGGGCCACCCTCCCTGATGTTCAGGTATGTCTAGATCTTCTATACATGAGACAGAGGACACCACCAGTGGGGTTGGGGTGGGAGGGCGGGTGGGCGGTGGGGAAAGAAAAACTGAAGTTGGGTTTAGGCTGGGTGAATGAGTTCATTGCATACTTTTCCTGTGTTGAAATGTTTTTGTTTTGTTTTGTTACTGAGACACAGGAAAATGTCCAAAATGTAAATCTGCAATCTTAAATCATTGAGTGGGCTTGGAATAAGATGACCTTTGATGAGAACTGCCTTGCACAGTGCCTAAGACAGAGAATTTAATAAATATTTTTTAATAAATGCAGAATAGGGAATTCTTAAGTATTCATGAAATAAATGGTCATAAAACTAGGGGAAAACATACATAATCTGCCAAATTAACTTTGAAAAACCTTTTACCTTCTAGGTAAACCTTTCTGTATCACATCATTTCCTCATCTCTACACTATACAGATGCCAGAAATTGCTGACACTGTAAAACTCAGAACAAATCAATAAACATGTACTGACTAGGACAGAGAAAAGGATGCCAGATGCCACAGTGATCTGACATCTGGACATTTGGGTCTAGCAAAAAGGGGTGGTCACCTAAACACCCATTTAAAAAAAAATTTTAATGTTTATTTTTGAGAGAGAGAGAGAGAGACTGACAGAGCATGAGTAGGGGAGGGACAGAGAGAAATGGAGACACAGATCTGAAGCAGGATCCCGGCTCTGAGCTGTCAGCAGAGAGCCTGATGCAGGGCTCAAACTCATGAACTGTGAGATCATGACCTGAGCAGAAGTCGGATGCTTAACCGACTGAGCCACCCAGGCACCCTTATATCCATTTTTTTTTAAATTTTTTTTCAACGTTTTTAGGGACAGAGAGAGACAGAGCATGAACAGAGGAGGGGCAGAGAGAGAGGGAGACACAGAATCGGAAACAGGCTCTAGTCTCCGAGCCATCAGCCCAGAGCCTGACGCGGGGCTCGAACTCACGGACCGCGAGATCGTGACCTGGCTGAAGTCGGACGCTTAACCGACTGCGCCACCCAGGCGCCCCATATATCCATTTTTAAAAAAGGAAACTTGAACTGATCTTCTTCAGCAACTGAAGAAGGTGATTCTTTGCTTTGAGTACCTTCAGGTGTCCAGAAAGGTTTGTGTGAAGGGAATGCCTGTCATATTCTTCAACGGTCCATGAGGGGTTCTTTTTTCTTTCTTCCATAGCTTCCTCCAAACTTATGTCACCGTACAGTGGGTTATTCTTCAGAACAGAGGACAGGGATGGTGGGGGATGATCTGTAGCAACAGCACGCTGTGCACTGGGTCCTCTCATTCGCTGAGCAGTGATAGTCTTCTTCTCTCTCTGTTAGGAGGCACAGAGACAAGTCTCCTCTTACCAATGGGCCACTCACTGATGGCGGAGGATGAAACGTGAAATAACTGCCCCTGAAAATTTGCTGATTCTGCCTGGAACCCCAACAGATTAGGACAATGAACGAGGAAACGATTCTAGGATCTGGTCTGACCTAGAATCCTGTCCTTAACTGAGTTTTTTCTTTGCATGTGATCTTGCTCAGCTTCAGTAATCATTCATTAAAATGCTATTTTATCACTACAGAGAAAGAACACTGTCCTTTAATTCCAATCACAGAATTCTGAACAAAGCCAATTTCTTTTCCAGCTCACTTGCACTGAGATTTAATAACATTTTACTTCTTTCTATTTGTGCTTTCCACGACCGATAAAAATAATATTTAGCATTGCTGGATTAATCCAGCAAAGTGAAGATTACAAACATTTTATAGATGTGCCTTGGCTTTTACAAAAACTCTCTTGGGACTCCTATTTCAGGCAGTTTGGAGGACAGAACAGCATCATATTCCTTTATATGTGTACAGACCAGGTGGCTATTAGATGGCTCTAATATTGACTTTCAGATTTTTTAAATCTTTTTTAATTGAAGCAAAATATACAATAGAAAATTGCACATATCATAAATGTATAGCTCGATAAATTTTCACAAACCAAATAAACCCAAGACGCTACCAAGAAACAGAGCACCTACCAGCACACCTCACTCTGCCTTGCCCTTCCCCTGCCCAAGGACAACCAGTGTCCCAAGTTTAACAGTGGAGGCCAGTTGTGTTTTTGTGTCTGATCTGGCCTTCAGGTTTGTATTTTGCTTTTTTTTTCTTTCTTTCTTCTTATGGCTATAAAAGTATCATAGAGGTAGAAAATATTTCCATTAAAATTTGTTCATTGGTTAAATAAAGTTGAGAAGAAACAAAAGCTTATAGAGTAATGCCTCAGTTATCATGGGGCTTCAAGGGAGAGGAATTTCACATAAGTCAATTTTCAGAAAACTTAGGGTTAACCCTTAAAAGCTAATTTCACTACTTTCACATTTCACTAATTTACAGCAATTTTTTAATTCATATGTTTCACATATTTCAGACTTCCTAAACAGGTTCAATAGCAATTAATATTCCTCTTAGTCATCTTTATTATCACCATTATACTGATTCCTCAGCATATATTGGGGTATATAGGTCACATTGAATATGTATTTATGTAAGCTAAATTGTAAACTAATTTTACATACAGTTTCCTTCTGAAATGGCTGATAAGCCAAAAGAAAATCATCTAGGTAAAACCATTCACATTCTCTTCAGCCTTACATTTCCCTAATTTTCTTAACCCATAGATTTTTGACATGCTTAGCGGTCAACTTGGAGATCTTCTCTGAATTTATTATGTTGTTGGTCTGAAAATCAATTTATATTCTACAATACTGAAATTTGCAATGAAATAATACATCATCTTGACTTAGCATTTGTCTTTAAGATGGATGACCTCATAAAACATGTTTCTGAATTTGATATGAAAACAATTTGATATGAAATTAGATCATTTCAGCTTCGCATAATTCTGACTCAAGGCTTTTTTGTTTTTTTCGAGGATAGATATCTTTGATCATCTTTGAGAGGGATAATTCTTTGGACACTGACAAATTTGCTTTGTCAGTTCTCTTGCCTACTAGACTATTCTTTGAGCTTCTTAAATAAGAAAGCTCTGTAAATGAGGAAAACACAGTTTGGGGGGCCAGGAAAAAATAATAGACTCTATTACAGTGTATAAAGACCCTGAAAAACTAACAGGCACGAGATAAAAATTAATCAGACTTATAGTGTAAAAAGAACATGCAAACCCTTAATTCTAAACCATATTCTTGGAAGTCTGGGGTTTATCTTAATACATGGTGCCATTTATTTTTCTGTTGCATGACAATTTCAGGTCTGAAGGCATGTGAAGGGAAAACTAATAGAATATTTTTACTAAGATATATAATAGAATATTCTTTACTAAGAATATGATAGCAATATAAAAAATACTAATGATGGTTGAGGTTCATTCACATTTTGATGATTTTTCTCAAATAGCCTAAGGGAAAAAAAAGCATGTATTTGATTCTAACTCTCGACCCCACTAGATTATATTTACCAAAGGAAAATTCAACAGTAATTCTATTATTTTAGCCATATGGACTCTACAATAATTTGTATTTTAAAATATTCAAGGAAAGTAACATTTCAAAGCTTACCTGGACTTCTCCGTATCACCATTACTTTGTCCATTTATCTTTTATACACTTAAATCATTATTTACAACATTTATATATAAGTAAACTATCAATCAGTAAAATTAGTGAAATAGAGTGCACGTTGAGACAAACAAAACCTGAGAGTATACAATTAATAGACCAATAAAGAAAGAGCCTCTAAAAAAACTGTACTCCAGAAAGAAGAAACTTGATAACAAAAGGAAAAATTAAGAAGAAATGCCGAACAAAACAAAACAAAACAAAACAAAAAGGAATACGGAAAAAATATTGATAAGTCTATCTATATCTCTCTCTATATATCTAAGTAAGTATTGATTTTATGGTAAAACAGAGATAATAATCACCAATTTGGGAATTTAAACAATTTTTAATTTATTTTATTTTTTTTTTAATTTTAGAAAGAGAGCAATAGCATGAGTGGGGGAAAGGGGTAGAGGGAGTGGAAGAGAGAGATGGAGAGAGGGGGAGAGAGAGAAGTCTTAAGTAGGTTCCACACTCAGTGCAGAGCCCAGTGCAGGCCTTGATCCCAAAACTCTGGGATCATGATCTGAGCTGAAATCAAGAGCAGGATGCTCAACCAACTGACCCACCCAGGCACCCCTAATTTGTGAGTTTTTGAATAAGGGATAACTAAGTCACTTGACAGTAAAATTTAACACAAATATTTTTTATTAGAACATTTTAAGAAATCAGGTTAGTGAGAGGATAGAAATAGTAGTAAAAAATAGAGAAAGGATCGATAGTTTCTAAATCAGTACAGCAATAGAAAAAAAGATAAAGGAAACTTGATAATAAGACAATAAAATTGAAACCAAGAATGGGGGAACTTCAGCAAAAGAGAACAATTTTAGAAATAATCATGTTAAATGTAAATAGACTAAATTCTTTATTTAAAGACAGAGATTGTCAGGTCAGATTTTTTTTTTTTTTTTTTTTTTTTTTTTTTTTTTTTTTGGTCAGGTCAGATTTTTAAAATTAAATGAAATTATGTAATGTTTATAAGAGGAGTACCTAAAATATAAGGACTCAAAAATGAGAGTGAAAGAATGTGAAAAGATATACTGGCAAATGAAGAAGAATGGGAGCTATGTATTGTGGTGACTGGTTAAATGCCTATGAATTTTATCCTCTTCTCCTAAGCATAAAGGATGGATGACTGTCTTTCCCAGTCTGGCTTAAAGTTAAATTGGGGCCAGCTAAACCACCTCCAAGCCTGGCCCCTGAAATCTTCCACAAGATTTTTGGCTCATATTCCATTTTTGTGTCATTGTTAAGTAAGGGTTCTGTGATGGCAGAACTACAGGATGAAAGAACTTGAGGCCATGGGTTATTGCTTGAAAAAGAGCTGCCTCTAAAATCCACCTGCTCTTTTTTAGGCTTCTCGTGAGCATGAACATTCTTTTTAGTTACTGGTATTTTTTGGGGTTATGTGTTAGCACAGCCTAGTCTATCCTCCCTAATAAAGTAGTAGATCTTGAAATTCCACAAACATGTGGCATGGACTTGCAGCCAAAAAGTGGAAAGGGCTGAGAGAAACATCAGAAGCTGGAATGATGGTTATTCATATCCTATAGGAAAAAAATTTTTTTGCATAAATGTCATTTGTTGTAATTTGGAATCTAATCACCTCTAGGAGATTATAGAGCTCTAGGAGATATACTTGTGAAATAATCAGAGAACTCATGTACATATAATGACATTACAATAATCATAGCATTAATGTGCTACAAGAAAGAGATGAGATTAGAGAAAGCTGCACAGTTGGAAAGAAGAAAGAAAGTAGAGAGGAATCTAGGCATCTAGAAATGTGATGCCTTCTATTGTTGAAAGTCTGTTTGTAGATCTCAATACTAAAACACAGAATTATTTTTTTTAAAAAAGCATTGAGCAAAAAATACCTATTGAAATTTCTCAACTGAATAAAATGACTCAAGATAAAGATCATGCTAGGCTGTGCTTTCATAACTGTTACCCTGAGAGCCTCTATGCGGTTGTCACTGACTCTAAAAATACAGAAACGGAGGCAGAAAAGCAAGGCATTTCAGCCTATTTGAGAGCTATGTCTGCAAAGAACATAGGTGTGTTTACTGACATATAAAAGTGACTGCAAGTAGTCAGTTATGTTAGGTAAGATACGTTAATAAATAGCTTCCTAAATTCTGTAAAGAATGTATTACCAAAGAAATCACAAGCCTACACCTAAAAGCTTTTAAATGTTTAAAATTAAAACAAAACAAAAGAAAACAATGACAATAATCCTAGATTTCTAAATGTCCTTGAGTAGGAGTAAACTTTGAAGTCTATCCTTGAAGCAGGGTCTACTTCTGACGTGGCAAAAGAGAAAAGTGAACAAGGAGATGCTTCCTAAAGAGTGTAATCAAGGACTATAGAGAACAATGCATCAGAAATCCTTCTAAAAAGCAGAATCATGTCCTAATCAATCTTCCATATCCTCAAAGAAGGAGGCCATGAAACTACTCCCATGGGATCTCAGAATTACTTTGGAATAGTGACAGCTGTGTCTTTAATTTTTCCCATTCAGAAAGGGAGAGTTTATATATATATATGTGTGTGTTATTTATATATTGTGTACATATATAATATATGTTATGTAAATATGTTTAACATATAATATAATATAAGTGTATTTATATATGTATATGCACTATATATATGCTGTATATATATACACACACACACACTATACATACATATATATATACATATACATATATGTATATATATACAAACATATACATGTATATGTATAGTGTATACATATACATATATGTATACATATACATATATATATATGCATATATAGTGTGTAAATATATTTGACAGAATGATAAACTGTGGCAAAGCCTAACTAGCAAATCCATTTCTTCTTAAGGGCATACAACGGCAAGGACATATGACTAACAACTCATGGTTGACCCCTAAAATCCCTTGAAAGATTCCTGGGTTACTCTCTTTCCAATGTTCAGACCTATGGAGATTCTGATATAGTAAACCCTCAAAAAGGAACAGTCTGGATTCCACTTGGAAGCCAGGCCTTTAGGACATCTACATCACCCACATCAGATGTTGTGAGAGATACATTTTATTGTGTTAACTCAATAAAATTTGTTTCCATAACATAACTTAGCCTGACTAACCACTAAGAAAGTATATATTTAGCAGACAAAATAGGTATTAAAATAAAAGACTGTGTTAGTTACAGAGAATTGCTATAAAGTGAATAAAGACAGATATCATCAGTAAAATATAACAATTTTAAACTTGTATGTATCTAATAAAATAGTATCAAAATTTATAAAGCAAAACTTGACATAATTACAAGGAGAAATTTATGCAGAGAATTTTTATCAAGCAGACAAAACAATTACTAAAGATAAAGGATTTGAGCAATAAAACCGAGTTTGATCAAGTCACATATACTGACATCTTCATTAAACAACTAAATACATTAATTTTAAAATATACACTGGATATTTACAAAAGTTGATAATGTACTAGACTTTAAAACAAATTTCAAAGACTCAGTATTATATGGATTGTGCTGTTTGAACACAGTCAACTTAGTTAGAAATTTGTATATTTATATCAAAAAGTTAAAGTACCACGTTTTGTAGAAAACTAAAACACACACTTCAAAGAAATAATGAAAATTAAAAATTTAGAATAGAATTAAAATGGAAAATGCTACATTTGTAAAATTGTTGGGTGGAGTTGAAACGGTATTTTGAGGGAGTATTACAAAAATATTTTCTTGCATTATAAAGGCAGAATGAGAAAATGAGGTAATAAGAAACAATAAAGATAGAAGTAGATATATTACATTGTATGTTAACTGCAATTTAAACAAATAAAAAAGATAGTAGAAATCAGTAAATATTACAAATTAAAAAACAAATATATTAGAGAGGATGAACAATGTTGAAAACTATTTCTTTGGAGAGGCTAAACAGATTAAAATATCTCTGGCAATACAGATCGGGAAAAATAAAAAGACACAAATCCAGTGTTAGAAATGTAAAAGAAACAATGAAAGAGACGTAGCAGAGATTAATAAATGTAATAGGAGAATAATATGAGCAACTTAAAAACTTTATATGCAATTGGGCAGTTTCCATCATAATATAACTTATCAAACTTAATTAAGAAAAAAAATAGGGGGCTTGGGTGGCTCAGTCTGTTAAGCATCTGACTTAAGCTCATGTCATGATCTCATGGTTCATGAGTTTGAACCCCGTGTTGGACTCTGTGCTGACAGCCCAGAGCCTGGAGCCTGCTTTGGATTCTGTGTCTCCCTCTCTCTCTGTCCCTACCCTGCTTGCACTCTCTTTCTCTGTCTTTCAAAAATAAATAAACATTGAAAAAATTTGAAGCAAAGAAAAAATAGAAAATGATAATAAATCTGTGATAATTTGATTAATTGAATCAATAACTTAACATCTACCCCAAACTGAAAATTATCAGGCCAAGAGAATATTGCAGTCAAATTCTACTGGATATCCCTGAAACAGATCATTTATATTTTGTCAAACACTTCCAGAAAATAAGAAAACAAGGAATACTCCCCAATTCACTTTATGAAAGCTTGGTATAAACTCCAGACAAAGGCAGTAAGTAAAAGAAAGGGTAATTTAATTATAGGACAATTTCTCTTATAAGCACAATGCAAAAGTCATGAATAAGCTATTGGTAAAAAGAATCCTACAATACATATAAATTATACATACCAGAATAAGATTTATAACAGGAAATAATTTTTACCTGGAGGGTGATTTAAAATTAGAAGATGAATGTAACTCATCACATTAACAGGAAAAAAAATGCAGAATTTTACAACAGATTCTGAAAAAGATTTTGAAAACATTCAAATGTCTTTAAAGCAAACTTTCCAACCACCTGGGAATAGTAGGGGATCTTTAAAAATTAATTAAGAGAATCTACGTAAAACTTCCAGGGCATAGTTTACCAAATGGCTGCAATATTAGAAACATTTGTTTTAGTTTCAGAATTAATACGAGGATGTCAGTAATCACAAACATTCACATATTATTTCAGTGGAAGCCCTAAGCAATACAATAAGAACAGAAAAATAAATAAAAGGAATAGGGTTTTAAATAAAACAAAATAGCGGATAGCATGATTAGCTGTAGGGATGTTTACAGTCAAAATAAAAGAGATTTAACACTATTCCTGGATTTAAGATTAATATATGACAATTAATAGTCTATAAAAATCAATGGCATGCATGAGTAACACTTTATTATGAAACATGATTTAAAAGGTTCTAGTCTTAAAAGCAATGGTGCTATAAATATTTAGATATACACCTAACAAACTTTATGAAAACTTCTATATGGAGAATTATAAGATATCATTGAAGGGCCATATGAAGAACTGAATAAATAAAAAGATATACCATGTTTATGGATTGGGAGAATCAAGATTATAAACATTTCCATTTTTCCCCAATTTAATCTGTACATACAATGAAGTCCCTTTCATAATCATAAATGCCTTGCAAACAAGGCATTTTGTTTATCTATTACTTGTGGGTATACAAACAAAATCAGCTCCCCAGTGACCCCAGTAATTCTGTTTCCCAAATTGCTAGAATAAGTTTTCACCAACCCCTCAAAATTTTCAGGATAAAATTTAAAATCTCAGACAACAATTACCAAACCTTTGTTGAAACTTGTTTCCTGCCTTCTCCTCCACCTAACCTCCCACACATGCTATTGTAATACTCAGGGCGTCCTTAATAAAAGCTTTAGCGCAAGAGGCATTTGGGTCTGATCTGAGAGCAGTATGATGAGACAGCTTAGGTGTTGTTTCTGGCAGCACACCATCCAAGGCTAAATTCCAGACCCCACTGGAGATTTTGTGAGCTGCATAAATTTAGCATAACTTGATAAATCATGTTCTGATATTTGCAAGTAAATCCCTGAACAACTGAGCAGTGCCCGTCAATCTACTTCCTAGATAATAATTTAAGAGCCTCAAAGGCTCTTCCCCAAATATAGGCTTAAAAATGGGAGTCTAATGCATATGCAGGGTATTCTTTTCAGAACGCTAATTGGAGGATTAGGAATAGAGACATTTTTAGAGAAGGCAAAACAGATATCAGGGACCTGTCCAGAGACAGATCATTAAGAAGTACAATTATAGTATGCAAACAAGCAAAACAAAACAAAACAAAACAAAAAACTGAGATAGAAGAGACATTAGAAGATAGGGGAAAAGATAGCTCTTAAGACTGTGACAAAAAGCGAGGAAAATGACTAGGAAATAAACCCAGGAAATGGCACTGCCTAGAAATCAAGGGAAGAGCAACCTCTTATCCTTGGTCTTTTGCTCCAGCTCACAAGTTTAGCATGGAATGCTCTTGGGTTCTGAAAAAGATGTGATGGAAGCCAGGAAAAGATAAAACAAAGAGATTAGTCTGAAATGACTCTGAAGTCTGACTGCTAATCAAAAAAAGGGGGGCACTACATTATCTGAAACCAAACATATTTTATCATTTAAACTAAAAAAAAAATCACCCTTTTCCTTTCATTACCTCGTTCTATAAAGCGATTGGCAGAAATATTTAGAATACAATTCCACATGCCTTCATCAGATACATGCCCCAAATTATTTTAACAACCAGAAACATTAGATTTTGGCGAACATTTGTTCATTGCACTGAGATGAAATTTATTGTGAAGCTTCTTTGCTTCTCTACTGAAAGAATTTAAGAAGGAGTAAATATAGTGGAATCAAGAAATATATGCTCATACTCTCTCCCTGCAAACATGGATGACCTGTGTATTTGCCTGGCATGGAATTCACAGCCTCCTGGACTATAGGCATGTGTGAGAACGAGCGCTTGCTTTTCTATATGCCCACAATTGCTTTCATGTGTAATAATGGCTTAAAGAATTTCCCCTGAAGATGTTAGGTGAATTTTTATAGAAAAGCTTTGAGATGGATGAGAATATGCTGCATATAGTTAGGAATTCAACTTCACATTCGGGATTATGAGATCTGTGTTTTAACTGCTGAATTACCACTAATTTTGAAGGCAATTGTTGCTAGGTTAAGTCCTTTGACATTTCGTGATGTAGTCTGAATCCCAAACACCATGCACCTGGGTGGTGTGAGACCCAGCGGTAAGCTGACACAACTCTGAAGTCTGTGTAGATTTCGTGTGAGTAAAAAATCTACTGCTTGAGTTATGGATTCACAGATGTATTGACTATATTCCCTAACACCACCATCTACACACAAGCACATACACCCCTCCATCCGCACTATAAATAAAAAAATGCAAGTAGTATTATCTACTGTTTTGCAATGTCTAATGAAAGGATAATGTCAACACACACAACAGACTGCTGTCTAACAACAACAACAACAACACACATTTCTTAAACTTTTATGGGAAATATTTCCTCTCAATTGTTTTACCTCATGTTATTTTACTTGTTCTCATTTTAAAACAAATATGTAAAATTAATATTATTCTAGTTTTTCAAGTGAAAATACTGAGGCTTGAACCAAGTAAGAGCCACAATAGATGTCTCTTAAAGTGGCTTACTGTGGATGTGAGACAAGAAACCAGGTTTCCACCCTCTTTATTCGATGCTCTTCCTGTTGGTTTAATGCATCCCCAGCAGACTGAGGGTTTTTTTTTTTTAATTTTTTTTTTCAACGTTTATTTATTTTTGGGACAGAGAGAGACAGAGCATGAACGGGGGAGGGGCAGAGAGAGGGAGACACAGAATCGGAAACAGGCTCCAGGCTCTGAGCCATCAGCCCAGAGCCTGACGCGGGGCTCGAACTCACGGACCGTAAGATCGTGACCTGGCTGAAGTCGGACGCTTAACCGACTGCGCCACCCAGGCGCCCCCAGACTGAGGGTTTTTAATTAAGAACTTCTGACAGTGCCACCTTATGCACCCTTAACGCCTCAAATGCACCTGATACACTTTGTGCCTTCTTCCAGGTATCTCTACAGCTACTTAAACTTTAGTAAGTCCTTTATTTTAGGTATTTATTTTATCCCACAAATATATCACTCTTGGATTTTTTAAAATACAGCTAATGAGAGAAAAACTACTTATTCACATATTGCAAATTAAAGTAGTAAAATACAAATAATTGTTAGTCCTAATTTGTGTCATGGCTACCCAGCTAACTGAATTTGTAAGATCTATTTCCCCTCACCCCGTTATTTCAATAGTAAATTAGCCTTTATTCTGTCATTTTAACGTTATTTTAGGGTAAAAGGATAATTAAATCGAGTTCATGTGCAGTTTAAAATTACCAATAACAGGGGTGCCTTGGTGGCTCTGTTGGTTAGGTGTCTGCCTCTTGGTTTCTGCTCCGGTCATGATCTCACAGTTTGTGAGTTCGAGCCCCACATCAGGCTCCACGCTGACAGTGCAGAGCCTGCTTTCCTCTCTCTTCCTCTCTCTCTGCCCCTCCCCTGCTCACTCTCTCTGTCTCTGTCTCAAGAATAAATAAATAAACTCAAAGAACAATTAAAAAAATTACCAATAACATATCTAAAGACATTCATAGCAGATTTTTACCTCCTTGTTTTTTTGTTAAATAACCGCTTCAACTCATCAGGGCCTACCTATTGAAAAAGATGCCCCTTAAAAATTGGATGCATTTCATTCAGGTTTAGAAACAACATTCAACAGAGCTTTAAACTGTGAAGATTCCCGTGAAGGAAATAGGTCAACTCCAGTACCAAACAAAAGATGTTAGATTGATACATTCCAACCTCAAAGGAATTTATTGGATATGTTTTCTTCTGCTAAACTTCATAGCATAGGAGGGCCAAGGTTTTCTGAACTGATTTTTGAGTCATTTTATTCCGTGGCATAAACAACGAGGAGGAATTTATTGTGTTTAACTTAAAACACGAAATTTATTGTGTTTAACTTAAAACACGAAAACAATAACCAAAAAGGTGTGTATGGGTGGGGGGAAGAGTTTTGAGGATTCCAAAAGGGAAGGATGCAAAATTTTTTTAAAAGTCAGTTGTCATAACAGGCTGCCTTATGATGGAAATAAATTAAAACCCTTATAGGTGGAGGAAACACTTACATAATCATTTGAGTGTACTTGATTTTGAATGATCTCATGATAAAGGTCCCGAGGAGCCCACAAACACACCACAAAGGAGTCACTTTACACCAGGACTCATGAGTAGCAACTGTTTCTTAAAAGAAAACAAATTTCTGTTCAGGGAATTTGAACCACTCCAAAGGACTTAATGACTTGCAGGGGTTTGTAGGTCAGTCACATCTGTTCTGAAATGAAATGCTTCTTCCTGTTTCTAAATTGACTAACCCTTAACCCCATTAGCCCTCACGTCTTAAAACAAAGATTATTCCTGTTTCTTGAGCCTTCCAACAGTCAGGGCCTTTATGTTTATTCCAGCACATGGAACTCATCACAGTTTTATTCCTCTCTTTTGGTCAGCAAAAAGAAGGAAGGTGCAAAAGAAGAAAGCGAAAAAATAAAGTGTGCACTGGGTTTGAAGGTCTGATTGTTATGTCTTGTCCACATGGATACCTGCAGAAAATAAGAGTATCTAAAATAAAAGGGAAGAGTTCCCTCTATTTTGTTTTCCTTCAATCATTGGGTTTCCATTGTTATGCTGACTCTTCTCTGCAAGAAATGAAAGGGAGCCAGCCTAAATAAGGCAAGAGCAAGTTCCCCAGTGGTCTCAGAGGCTGTGTTTGAGTCCCTTTCTAAGCTGCTGCTGCTTTGGGCTTAGAATGCACCAGAAGAGAGAGGTAGATTTTCCCCCCAGAGTCTTATTTGCAAAAGTAACAAGTGGTTTGAAAAATTCTGAAGGAAAGGAGTAAAATGAAAACTAGGCAATAAAATGAGGACGGGCTGCAAAGCTAGTGCTTGGCGGGAAATGAATGTTTGCAGGAATTCACATATTTTATAAAGTGATCAGAGAGTTTCCTTACGTTAAGGAAGAGAGAAAGACCTTTTTTATATTGCAAGGGCAGCCACCTTGTACCGTGTTCCCTACAGCCTTCCCCCCCCCCTCGCTGCACAAATAAGGAAATAATAGGTAGTGAGAAAGAACTGATCCTCGCCTGGGGGCTTTATGCTGTCCTGGACTTTACCTGTGAGTACACGAGGTTTTGCCAGTGCTGGGCGGCAGGGTGATTCCCACCTGGAAACCTCACCAGGCTGGCCTGAAGAAGAGCTGAGTTCCTCTTGAAAGACTTCACATCGAGCCGCAGGAATTTGTCAGGATGGTTGTTATTTGGCAAAACAGAGAGATCCATGTCTCCCCTCGTCTACGGTGGAAAACAAAGGTAAGTGAGGCTGCTTCTGTCAGACTCGTCCATTATTAATGAGCCTGAGGATGCTCCGGTTGGCATCTGAAACCAGGTCTCTCAGCTACACGGGGGAGCTGTTCTCGAAATGATATGCTGACGCACATAGACAACGCAGCGCCCTGCCTTGCCTTTCACACACAGCACGCCAACACACGCACACACACACACACACACGCATGCACACACACACATTTAGGAGGCTTAAAAGGGACAGATGGGGTTGTACTCGTTAAATTACACAAAATGCCAAAATTAGATATATAGTGCTTAATGTCTCTCCATACAGGGTCAGACATAACGGTTTAAGAGGAACTAGTCTTTGGATAAAGGCTGCCAGAATTTCAGGGTCACAGTCCATAACTGGAGCACCTGAGATATCACCTGTAAGGAAGAGATTTCTTAATTTTTCTCTCTGAACACTGCCGAGCTAACACAGCTGATTTGGCCCCGCCGATGCAGTCTCCCATATGATATGCGGGATCTTGTTTCTCCTCCTGTTTTGACTCCCAGAGTCTCAAGCTCACATGAAACCTGACCACTGTCAGCTTTGGTCCGAACTGAGAAATGGCAAGAATTTTGCTGTTATAGTTTGCTACAGGAATTCAGCACCCCAATCTACTGCCTTGACCCATATGCTATCCAAGGTCCCGTTGACTCTGTTCCTGGCTGTATAAACTCCTTCGGTGTGCTTTGGTGTTCACACAGCACATTGGGAACCAAAGGGGAACATGGCTGCTGGGTTTGGATGATGTGCTGTCCTAAGTGAACCCATCTGCCGTTCAGGGAGCCAAGGTGGGAATGAGGCTGAAGACCCTGTATTAAGCCAGGAAGTAATGATGACTTTAAGGGACATAAGCTCTCACATTTCAAGTCACTCTGCCTCAGGCAACCCATGCTTCTCATTGGGAAAGTATGGATTTCCATCTAGAGTAAGAGGAATACTTTCCCACCGTGAGAAGGCAAAGGATAGATGCATCAGCAGTTTTAAAAAGACATAGGTTGTTTGTTATGTGTGCATCTCTGTAAACCCATCTGATTCAGCAGGAAGGTTTCTCTTCCAGGGGTAAATGGGGTCACATGTGGAATGTATCAGCACCAGATTTCAGAAGAGTGCCATATAGCTTATAAGAACCAGCAGCCAGGATGTTCTCAAATTGAGCAAGACACTAGAGAGTACTTACCTTCTTTATAGCAATAAACATGAGGGAGTTTAAAAATCCTGTCCTACTTATAGCTGTAAAACTGGTTTGAACCATCAACATTTTCTGTAAGAATGTTTTGGACCCAGACTCTTCCACTGTCTTGCAATATTCGAAATAAACTTGGGTAGTTTTAACAATATATTTACTGGAGAAAGTAAGAGCTACTTCATAATGACAGTTAATAACAAAACAGTTAAATCACAAGTGTTTCAAGAATCAAGTGTATTATGTGCATGTGCGTGTGCTTGGTACATTCTGGATTTTCCTGGCTGCTGCCAGAATACATCTAATGAATAAATATTTCTCAGGCTGTTTGCTTTTCCTAAAAGATTCTTCAGGGAATAACACACGTCTTCAAGAAGAACCTTACTTCTCTTTGGCTCTTTATATTGGCAAGTAGAGACAGAGAATCTAGGTCCAAATATATTTGATTAGGCCTTTTCTTTGGCCAAAGTATGAGGTAGGTGAAATGAGCCTTCAGTTTTCCTTAGGCATCCTTCCCTTAGATCCCTCCGCCATGCTCTAGATGCCCAGAGGCTTGTATACTGTCTCCTCCTGTTTACAAGTTGAGTTTTAGACTCTCCCTCTTTTCCCATTCTTTTTCCACCCCCACCCCCAAACTATCGGTTCTTATTTCTCACTGTAGGTAACCTACATGACTAACGATCAGAAAATCGTTACTGGCCATCCCCTCCCCACCCCTGGCCCCCACTTCCACTCCACCCCACCCCAACTTGTGCCTGTGGTAATGCCAGTCCTTCTGCCTGGAAACATTTCTTCCCAACTGGCTGTTGACCACCTCTGAATCATCCTTCACGGGCTACTGCTGATAACTCACCTTTCACAAAACCTTTATGTATTTTGCCAAGTAGGTACGATTGTTCCCTCCTTTGAAATCTTGGAGTGATTTGTTTGAAGTCTCATCTTACTATCTTTGGTCTGATGATGTATTTCATGCTTTTCTTTTATGAGCCTTATACTAGATGATACATTACCAAAGAGCAGCCCTTTCGGATGCTTCCTTCCCCATGAGTCATGTCCTGAAGACCCTCATGAAGTCCTTTGCTCCATAAATAACGATGGATCTTGTCTCTTCAAAAGCACTAGAAAGGGCTCTCCTCTGGTTGGAAATAGATAATCCAATTACATTTGATTTAAAAAATGGCTTAGTGCTGTTTTCCAAGCTCATTAAAAAAAAGGATTCTGTTGCCAAAAATGTTTATGATACTCTATATTCTCTTCTGGTAGTTTACGATGCACAGACTCACACTGAAGGCTCTGAGAAGTCCTGCTTTGATAAGTCTAGCATTTTCCAAATTTATTTGATCACATAATACCCATTTTATTGTTTTCCTTTTAACTCTTCAAAAAGTTTACCCAAAAGTAACTGGACGAATTTTGGCTTAGGGTTTTTATTTCTTTATCGTCATTAGGAACTTCCATCTAGAGTGACAATGGTTATAAATAAATATAAAGAGTTTTACTGGAGGGAAATCTGGTGGAAATGTGCACATCTGGGGCTTCTCAACACTTAGCATGCAGGTAATCTTTTGGTCTTTTTCTTTGTAACCAATTTTTATAAAAGTATCATTTCCTCTTGGATTTGGACCCAGAATTACGGTTGTTTTTTTTTTTTTTTTTTTTTTTGAACCGTGAGAATTGTAAAAATAGGATTAAATATGGTTCACGAGACAAAACTGTCTATATGTGAATGAATCTTATTTTCTTCTCCTTATTCTCTCTCTCCTGTTTTCCCTTCTTTTCTCCCTCCCTTTCTCCTTCCCTCCCTCTCTAGGTTGTACCAATAACCCACTGAAATATTTGAAAGTATTTCCAGCTGAAAAGCCTGTACAATGTCCAGATGAGCAGTTGTGGTTCGTCAAATTATTGGAGAGTTTGGAAATCACTTGAATAGTTTTGATTACAAAGAAAGCCTGTGACTAGCTTATAAACCCTTTTGTGTCTATTATAAAACAGTCTCAAAATTGGTAAACAGAGGCAATCAGGGTTACTGAGTGCACAGAACTTGGAGTCAGAATGGCATCAAACTAAGTTGTGTTCCTGGGTAGGTTACTGAATCTCTCTAAGCCTGATTCCTCAGCTATAATGTGAAGATAACACAAGTACCTTACAAGGTTGCTGTGAGATTTTATAGGTAAAGTAGTTAACAGAATGCTTGGTGTATATGAAGTGCTTAAAAAGGGTTCATTTTTATTTTGAGTGGCTAAGAACATAGATTTTTATTTCAGTTGTCTCTGATACAAACTGAAAAAAAAAAAAAAAAGGAAAGGAAAGAAAGTTAAAGTCACACAGCCATCTTTAGTTAAAAGACAAACTACATTTCCCAGAATCTCTTTATTTGTGTGGTTCTGGGTTAGAACTAGCCAAAAGAGGAACTTCAGTGAGATATGGACAGGAAAGTGGAAACAGCACCCATTAATCTGAAAGGCTTTTTGCAAACAGGTGCTTGGTGGGTTCCAAGCCGTTGCTCTCTTGAGCTCCACGTCCATTTCTTCTCTCCAAATGTTAGTCCTGTTGACCAACAGCAAACTCAGATCTACTACCAGGTGTTTGTGTACCTACAAAGGAGGTAGCTTCACAGAGGCGACAGCATCCCAAAGACCTCTTAACAAATTACCCCGCCTTAGTCATACTTACCTGGCAGCTCAGACTAGTTGGTGACCCCTCTGATTCTTCAACTCTTCTTCACTTCGCCAGGGCTTCGGCAGTTGTGTGAATTCAAATCTGGCGAATGATAAACCTAGGTTTTAAACTCACAGTTCAAGGTCTAAGTTGGGAACCAGAAAGCTTCCATGACTATCTTCAAATAAAACCTTTTTACCTGTACTGCTGATGCTCCACCATCGAAATTCATATTCAGAGTCAAGTCCTAGAAGATCCAAGGGGACCACCCTGGGGTATAACATGTGAGGTTTTACACACGCCAAAGGAATCGCAAGATTTCACTAATTCATGTTGACTGAAATCCAAGGTAGATGTATAGGGACAATTCTTAATGGCTTTATATTAGGGCAGAAGGAATATAATGTTTTATTAGCCTACATGTTTTTGATATGAGTTCACTAAGTGGAGATTCTGGATTCAAAGTGTTACTTCAAGTGATTGGGAGTAACTCCAACAAAGGGCCTGAAAATTGGACCCACTGGTGGTCCACAATGAATAAAATTGAGATGCCAAAACTTCCTTGTTATAATGTAGTAGTATACAGGAAAGTATACAGACATGTAGGAAGATGGTTTTAATATGATAGATGCTCACCTACCTGCTGAATTCATCCCCTGAAAGGCTCCAGAGGGCATTCCCTTGACCAAGGCTTTGAACTCCCTTCACATCAGCGAAGGCTGTACTGGAATCCTTAAAGAACTTGGTAAAGCCTATTTTCTGAAGCCCTTAAATAACATTGGGAAGTGCTGCCACAGAACTGGACTTCTTAAATTTAATGATGATATAATTCCATAAGGGCAGGAACCAAAGGGCTGCATTTCACTGTCAGAAACCAGATGGGAATGGTTACCATGAAGGGTAGCAGAATCAAAGGGGTAAAGGGAATGGTTTGACCAGCAAAGATCTTGGCTAATTGATCATGGAGTCCCTAGGACTGAAATAGATGGGCATTCTACTAAAGTCTTATTTGATTTGTGTGAGCATTAAATCTCTAGACTTTGTGGGAAGAGGTCTGATTTGGATAACCACATCAGGAAATTGCACTCCCCTGATCAATTTCCATATAAGAATCGGTTCATTGAGAATGCCTCGAGTGAAGAGGAGACTGGATCATTTTAAAAAAGGAAGGATCCTGCTATACTGTCCAATATTATACTGTAAATTACCTTCAGGTTTTCTCTGATGGGCACAATGTACTGGAGAAGGGAAATTATCAGACTTTTTGATAATTATTGTCAATTGATACTATTCCTGGTGACCCTAAGTTCCTATTATAGCCCCACAGAGCAAGAGCTTATGGAAACCAGATAATTTAATCAAGTTCTGGCTTAAGTCTCTCTCATAAAGAATCCCAAAGCCTCTACAACCACACCACAGTTATTTTCCTAATTCTGGGAAGCATATTTAGAAAAGAAATATTCAGAAACTGGCAGAAGCCCTGCTTACCTTGTTGGTTCCATGATATGTTGAATGAGGGTTTTTATGATAATAATGGCAATGGGAGCCCCTAGAATTGCCTCTACATACCGAAATTGGAAATAAAACCAATATTGCATTCTTGGAGGGATTTCACCATTACTTCTATCATTAAGGATTTGAAGGATGCAAAAATGGTAAGCCCCTGGCCCCCAATACTGGTGCCAGAATTGAATAATAAGAAAAAAAAGACACTGTATCATTTTGTTAGGCCATGTGCTTGAGGGTAATGGGGAACATGGTAATACCAGAGATTTACATGAACATGAGCCCACTGCTATGTTTGATTTGCCGTACTATGAGTTCTCTGTACAAAAACAATATTGTATGGAATGCCACAATAGTGAATGAAACATTTGGTAGGTTCATAGAAGAAATTTTGGCAGAAACTTTGGAGGCTGGGAAGGGCAAATGCACATTCAGGGCAAGTAGCTCTTTCTGTGAGAACAAGTCGCTGCCTGTGTTGTGACACAAGTGAACTGATGTAAGCATACTGCACTCAAGGTGGTGGGCAGGTCTTCCCAAAGAATTCTACCATCATGGGAAAAAATATCTTCTCTGCTACTGGTAGGTTGAGCTCTCTGCAGTGACTGGCCTTGGTGAGTGGATGTTCATGTTGCTGAACCCAAGCACAATCTCCATTTCTGCCACCAATGTATCTTGTTCCTGAGCCTATTGGCGATGAAAAGGGTGGCTGAGGAAAGACACTGGCCAACATACATAGACCTTGTCATCTCATCCACTTGATGACTGAGACCTCTCTGGTGAGGGTGCTCTTTGGTGAGGGGTCAAATAGAATATATGGATAGAAGTTCTTCAGGAAGGTCTGCCCATATACCTTTTCCTTAGAACTCCCTCGTCACCAGTTTCAAAATCACACTCCTTCCAATCCTTGCCAATCCAGCCAAACCATCTTGATTGCAGGATTACATTAGATCGCTTCTATCACAAAACAAGGAGTAATTTGTTCTCATAGAAATAGACACTTACCCTGAACATGGACTCACCTTCTCAGGCTGCCAAGTTTTTGCCACAATACCACCCATTCATTTACCAAATGCCTCATTCTCTGCTATGGTATTCCATACAATATTTGTTTCTGTTCAGGGAACCTGTGTTACAACAAATAAAATGTGGCACAGGCCTCATGCTCATGCAAATCTCTGGTATTACCATCACCCTGAAACAGATGGCCTGATAGAATGATGCAGTCTCTGTCTCTCTCTCAGTATTCAGTTCTAGCACCAACTGGGTCAAAACATTCTGAAGGTCTTCTAAGATACTGCATATGTTCTGATTCATCATTTTAATTTTTTAAAAATGCTTATTTATTTTTGAGGTGGAGAGAGACAGAGTGCAAGTGGGGGAGGGGCAGCGAAGGAGGGAGACACAGAACCCGAAGCAGGCTCCAGGCTTTGAGCTGTCAGCACAGACCCGACGTGGGGCTTGAACCCACGAACCGTGAGATCATGACCTAAGCTGAAGTCGGACAATTAACCAACTAATTGAGTCACCCAGGTGCCCCACAGGGTGCTATTTCTACTTAGATTCACAGACTTAGGAATCAAGGGATGAGATTGAGAACGTCTCATCTTAAAATGTAATTTTTTACCTCTCTGATGCCCGTACTCTCATGACTTAAGATGTGTGGATATTAGTTAATTTTATATCTCAGCAATTAAACGAAAGAATATACATAAGTAAGGGGACATCTAGAATCAAAATGCCCTCCATATTAAAATGAAGGTAAACAATCACTGATGAGGGATGTGTCATGAACCGTGCAGATGGTGAGGTTTTACTCTACTTCCAATCTGTTGTATCAGCCTGCCCACTTTGAGGGCAGAACACAGAAGACAAAGGACTTTGTAACTCACAGCAATAGCAGTAGCACAGAGTCAGCATTTTCTTGTGCCACTTTCCTGAGCCCCAATTCCCCCAGGGTGACACAAAGGCAGCAGGGTGATATCTGCACATGCAGTGACTTGTATCACAGGAGAGGGACCCCCGTTTTAGGGCCGGAAACCTTTATAAGGAGAGGTAGGCATGTCTGCCCTTTGCTCCATCATCTTTATCCAAGGCTGTGCAACTGTCTTCCACAGCCGTACAAACATCCCTTACCAGATACTCCCGAACAAAAGCAGACAGTGCCAAGATGTGTACAGACGTGAGAGACCTGTGAAGAAGTGCCTCCCAACAGGAAGCTTCACATATTTTATTGAAAAAAAAAATCTAAGAAATCATGTGAATCATGTACAACATTTTCTCACAAGAAAACATTTAAGCTGTTTTTTTTTAACGTTTCACAGAATTGTAAAACTTTTAGTTTTCGAAAGGAAAAAACACAATGAAACTACCACAGTATCATAAGCATTTTGTTTCTTCTTGTTTCTAGGGAAAAGGCTGGAAAATAATTGGTAAGTTTTCTCATGATGATTCGTGAGGCTAAGTACTATGCTCTTTTATAAATCTACTAAAAAGATACAAGGAAACGGGTGGATCGCTGCTTTCTTTGTTCAAAATATTTTAAAAAGCTAAAATCTAATGACAACATGTTAAAATAATACATATTTTTGTAGGATGTTACCATTTCTATAATGGTTTCTCTACACTATATCAACAGTGCAATGGTGATTCAGTGTAAATCATTACAGTGTTTCATTGTTACACTACTTGTGTTCAAGTACATGTTCATGAACATGATCAAAGTCTCTATTTTGACTTTTCCTTTCCATTATTAAAATAAGGTTATAATTACAGTAGAATTTTTCCTATGGATATCTCTAAATCCGAACCAAATTCATAATACATTCTTTAAAAACCTGTTCAACACTCTGAGGTTTGTTATGTTTCCACATCTCCTGTAGGTGACAGAAAATGGGCTAATTCTGCATCAGGAAACCAAGAAAACAAAAATGACTTCTCTCCTTATATAACTAAACTATTACACTAAGTTAGTATACATTCTGGATAACTCAATGGTATCGGCAGGGAGAGAATAGCACCTTAGAGACAGCCCTAACTTAAAAAAAAAAATTTTTTTTAGAGCCTAATGATCTTGTTTTTTTTTTTTTTCCCTTTTTATTTTTATTCTGGAAACTGGATCCAACTTATTCATATAAAATTATTTATGAAGCCATATAGTATAAATCAAAATGTTTGTATGACCAAAACAAACACCATATTGGATGTTTGGCGGGCACCAAAATAAATTAATCTGATTAAATTATACGTAATCTGATAATATTTGGTCTGAGAAACATGCTAGTGTGTGTGTTTATAAATAATGTAATTGCAAAGAGCTGTGAGCCAGCCAGCCTGCTAGAGGTCAACTCTTCTGCTGCAGTTTTTGGGCATAGAAGTCCCTGCACGTCTCACAGCAGCGCTGATACCAGCGCATGTCCTGACATAGGTTCTTCTCACGTATCACTCGGCAGTACACAGGCCACTGGTCTCCCAGGCATTTGAAAGTCAGCGCAGCTGTGAAGAAGAAAACAGGGAACTCAATACACGTCGATATCCTCAGTGCCAGGGGCAAAACAAGTAGCAATCACTTAAGGGGAAGGATTTTGCACACGCACTTTGACTCGTTCATATTGCCTTCTAGAACTTAACAGTAAGATTAGGAAACACACACACACACACACACACACACACACACACACGCTATAATAAAGGAGTAAAGTGGATGAATAACGGTCTTACTTATGAGCCCTTTTAGACTCATTCAAGCTAGATTTCTCAAATTCAGTGAGTTGTGATACAAATGGCGTTTAAGGCTCAATTTTATGACTTTCATTTAAGCTTCTTTTTGGATTTTCAGTTGAGAAGATTAAAAAGAAAAACGAAAAGGCTCACTATATCCACCTTTAGGGGAATATAAATTAACAAGTATTGTTATGGATGAAATACCAAAACAAATGCGCTCACTTATTTCACATTCCTCCTTTCCTAGATGTCAGGCATATCTAGGTGGGATATCTGGGGATCTTGATTTTACACATCTTTAAAATCAAAGCTGAGGGATGCCTGGGTGGCTCAGTCGGTTAAGCGTCCGACTTCAGCTCAGGTCACGATCTCGCGGTCCGTGAGTTCGAGCCCCGCGTCGGGCTCTGGGCTGCCGGCTCAGAGCCTGGGGCCTGCTTCCGATTCTGTGTCTCCCTCTCTCTCTGCCCCTCCCCCGTTCATGCTCTGTCTCTCTAGGTCTCAAAAATAAATAAACGTTAAAAAAATTTTAATAAAAAAATAAAATCAAAGCTGATCATCAAAAGTGACTGAAATTTACAGTGATAAGGTATGTGAAATCTTTCTTTTGCCACTATTCTAATAAGATTCATTATTTTCCTTTTTAAAACCTTAGGTTTTCCACTGTGCTTGTGTGTTCAGGGATATACCTTCAAGAAATAATAAATGGAGAAAATGCAATTTTAATTAAACTTTTCTTTTAATCCATTATTTTCTGCCCCGTGATACTTCAAGAAGGACTCCAACTAATTGCTAGAGAAAGGGATTGATTTTGTTGTTTTTGAATACATGGATTTAGGGCATCTGCTCTAGGATTGCTTAACTTTTTGTCTTAACTACTCTTAATTCTCTTTGAACTATTTCCTAGAAATGTTAATTATTTGGCTAGAAAATGAGAATATTTTTATTTCCATGAAGAACCAAACTTTTCCATTTGATTGAATCTTACTGCTTAAAAAATATCTATGACAATTTAGCTCCTTTGATTTTGGCAACATTGTTCTGTTTGATTAAATTGTCACCCTGTAAATTGTACACGCAGATTAAAAGTAAAGGTGGTAAGCATAAACTACCCCAATGACAGACAGGTAGTACTGTTGTTAAAAGCCACTAGTTGCTACAGAAATAAAGGCTGATTCATTTATGAATTTTTTTTAGGCAAGCATAGGCTATATTTACTGAAAATACATAATCTGTTTCTTGATGATAGATTAGATTGAATAACGGGAACTGAGAATATATATGAAAACATTTTATAACATAAAAATATGCAAATCAACATTTTTTTCATTTTTCTCATTTATTTAGTATTTTTATATATAAACATGTATATACATCATTTTTCCTGTGGCTCATTCGTTTTTTTAAATATAATTTATTGTCAAGTTGGCTAACATACAGTGTATACAGTGTGCTCTTGGATTGGGGGTAGATTCCGTGATTCATCACTTACATACAATGCCCAGGGCTCATCCCATCAAGTGCTCTCCTCAGTGCTCATCACCCATTTTCCTCTTTCCCCAGACCCCCCGCCCCCCAATCAACCCTCAGTTTGTTCTCTGTATTTAAGAGTCTCTTATGGTTTGCCTCCCTCCCTCTCTGTTTGTAACTATTTTTACCCCTTCCCTCCCCACATGGTCTTCTGTTAAGTTTCTCAAGTTTCACATATGAGTGAAAACATATGATATCTTTCTCTGACTGACTTATTTCACTTAACATAATACCCTCCAGTTCCATCCACATTGCTGCAAATGGCAGGATTTCATTCTTTCTCATTGCCAAGTACTATTCCATTGTATATATAAAGCACATCTTTATCCATTCATCAGTTGATAGACATTTAGGCTCTTTCCATAATTTGGCTACTGTTGAAAGCACTGCTATAAACAGTGGGGTACATGTGCCCCTATGCATCAGCACTCCTGTATCCTTTGGATAAATTCCTAGTAGTGCTATTGCCAGGTGATAGGGGAGTTCTATTTTTAATTTTTTGAGAAACCTCCACACTGTTTGCCAGAGCAACTGCACCAGTTTGCATTCCTATCAACAGTGCAAGAGGGTTCCCATTTCTCCACATCCAGGCCAGCATCTGTTGTTTCCTGAGCTGTTAATTTTAGCCACTCTGACTGGTGTAAGGTGGTATCTCATTGTGGTTTTGATTTGTATTTCCCTGATGAGGAATGACGGGCATCGTTTCGTGTGTCTGTTGGCCATCTGGGTGTCTTCTTTGGAAAAGTGTCTATTCATGTCTTCTGCCCATTTTTTTTTTTAGTGGATTATTTGTTTTTCAGGTGTAGAGTTTGGTAAGATCTTTATAGATTTTGGATACTAACCCTTTATTTGACATGTCATTTGCAAATATCTTTTCCCATTCTGTCAATTGCCTTTTAGTTTTGTTGATTGCTTCCTTTGCAGTGCATAAGTTTTTTTTTTTTTTTATCTTGATGAGGTTCCAATAGTTCATTTTTGCTTTTAATTCCCTTGCCTTTGCAGACATGTCAAGTAAGAAATCGCTGCAGCTGAGGTCAAAGAGGTTGTTGCCTGTTTTCTCCTATAGGGTCTTGATGGTTTCCTGTCTCACATTTAGTTAGGTCTTTCATCTATTTTGAGTTTATTTTTGTGTATGGTGCAAGAAAGTGGTCTAGTTTCATTCTCCTGCAGGTTGCTGTTATGTTCTCCCAGCACCATTGCTAAAGAGACTGTCCTTTTCCACTGGGTACCCTTTCCTGCTTTGTCAAGGATTAGTTAGCCATACATTTGTGGATCCAATTCTGGGTTCTCTATTCTGTTCCACTGGTCTATGTTTATGCCAATACCATGCTGTCTTGATGATTACAGCTTTGTAGTAGAGGCTAAAGTCTGGAATTGTGAGGCCTCCCGCTTTGGTCTTCAAAATTACTTTGGCTATTCGGGGCCTTTTGTGGTTCCATAGAAATTTTAGGATTGTTTGTTCCAGCTTTGAGAAGAATGCTGGTGCAATTTTGATTGGGATTGCATTGAATGTGTAGATTGCTTTGGGCAGTATTGACATTTTAACAATATTTGTTCTTGCAATCCATGAGCATGGAATGTTTTTCCATTTCTTTGTGGCTTCTTCAATTTCCTTCATAAGTCTTCTATAGTTTTCAGCATACAGATCTTTTACATCTTTGGTTAGGTTTATTCCTAGGTATTTTACGGTTCTTGGTGCAATTGTAAATGGGATCAATTTCTTGATTTCTCTTTCTGTTGCTTCATTATTAGTATATAGAAATGCAACCGATTTCTGTACATTGATTTTGTATCCTATGACTTTGCTGAATTCATGTATCTGTTCTAGCAGCTTTTTGGTGGAGTCTTTTGGGTTTTCCATAAATCCATGTTAATAGCATTTATTCGTATCTAATATTATGTCCTTAAGGATTCAAAAGCTATTCCCTTTTGTTTGGTGGATTAGATCCAGGTATCCATTCCTATTGAAAGCCATTTTTTACTCTGTCTCTCTTGAAAGGATAATTTGCACCCAGGATCAAAAGGAAGGCTATTGACAGCAGAGACATCTAAGGTATATACCACAATCTCACCTTTCCAGAGCCACTACCTTAGTCGATAGTTCTACCACAAAACTGGTCAGAACCAAAATATGATTACATCCTCCAACCCTTTCTATGATGACCTTGAGAGGTGTGGCATTTGTATTTCCAGGGCCTGGCTCTGAGTAGACAGTTTCAGGAGTCTTGTTTAGTCTTTAGGAATTTTTTTTATCCTCCTGACCATTGGGACTAAACTATAGTCAAGCATAGTTTTAGTTTAGTTAGAACCAAACTAATTCATATAGATTTATTTATGACAAAGTTTTATGATAATACACAAAACAGCCATAAGCATTTCCATGCTTCTCAAAACCATCCCCTTTTTGGTCTGCTTACCCAGCCGGGGTGACGTTATGGTATTTACATTAATCTTCTCATTGCAAGGCTGAAGGTGGCATGGCCTGTATGCTGCAGGTTTCTCTGAAGAAAAACATTCATTTCCATGTCTTCCTGTGATCTTATGCATGCACTGAATAACACGGGACTGCATTCCTTTGCCACAGGTAATTGAGCACTAGGAGAGATAGAATATTGTACAAATAAAAATATGATAATCTGCATTAAAAAAATTAAAAAATAAGGGGGGGGCGCCTGGGTGGCTCAGGCGGTTGAGCGTGCGACTTTGGCTCAGGTCGTGATCTCGCGGTCTGTGAGCTCGAGCCCCGCATTGGGCTCTGTGCTGACAGCTCAGAGTCTGGAGCCTGTTTCGGATTCTGTGTCTCCCTCTCTCTGACCCTCCCCCGTTCATGCTCTGTCTCTCTCTCTGTCAAAAATAAATAAACATTAAAAAAAATTAAAAACAAATATGATAATCTGGATTTTCTAATAAAATACCCTTTTCATGGATTCCTTCTTTTTTTTTAATTTTTTTTTTCAACGTTTATTTATTTTTGGGACAGAGAGAGACAGAGGATGAACGGGCGAGGGGCAGAGAGAGAGGGAGACACAGAATCGGAAACAGGCTCCAGGCTCTGAGCCATCAGCCCAGAGCCTGACGCGGGGCTCGAACTCACGGACCGCGAGATCGTGACCTGGCTGAAGTCGGACGCTTAACCGACTGCGCCACCCAGGCGCCCCTTCATGGATTCCTTCTATTTCAGCTGAATGGAGTCTGTCTTCATTTGTAGGATATTTTTCAAAGAAGAACATATTTGATATACAATGGTCTTTGATGAGAGATGTCTTTCAGGTCCAAATATATCACTAGATTTAATTTGTAACACAAATAAGCTGATGCTTATTTGACTGTGAAAATACAATTGTTTTATGGTATCAGAGTTACATGTGAAAGAGCAAACATGGCTTTGTTTCTGAAAACAATGATTTATTAACTAAGCATGCTATTTTCTACAGAGTAAAGATTTAGCCATAGTTAGCAAAATATGTAAAGAATTCTATCAACTCCAAAGGACATCAACACACCAAAGTCATACATCAGTGTTCAGGATTATAAAAAAATGCAATGAAGTAACTACAGACACATGATAACTCAAAATACATAATTTTAGCGGATAATGGCTGAACAGTGCCTCTCATAAAATTTTGAAAACAAGAGGAAAACATGTTAGTTGCATTCCTTATGCAAGTTAAGTTTTGTAACTGTCTGGGAATAACCTGAAAATGAAAATTGTATCCAGGAAATAATGGAAGTTCTATAATTCGTTTAACTAAAACACTATCATTTCTGCCTTTGAAACTAACAGAATGAGCTTTCTCACAAAATTAAATAGTCTAATAGCCTCAGGATCTAATTTTAATTAGCACACTCAGGCAATGAAAAATATCAGACTATTACTATTAATTATTTTCTTTATAATTTTTTTTTCAACGTTTATTTATTTTTGGGACAGAGAGAGACAGAGCATGAACGGGGGAGGGGCAGAGAGAGAGGGAGACACAGAATCTGAAACAGGCTCCAGGCTCTGAGCTGTCAGCACAGAGCCCGAGGCGGGGCTCAAACTCACATACCGCGAGATCGTGACCTGGCTGAAGTCGGACGCTTAACCGACTGCGCCACCCAGGCGCCCCAATTATTTTCTTTATAAAATACATTTGGGTAAAAATTTCATTGCATATATGTGAAATATGAACAGATACTTGAATCAAGTGAAATCCCAAGGTCTTCTAAATCAGTTCTTACTTTATTATAGAAGATACTACTAAACAACTGGATATTTCCCCAAATCATGTCACTGCGATTAAAGACAGACAGACATTAAAAGAAAAAGCCAAATATTCTGGCCTTGACATGAGGAAAATGGGCTCCAATACTGTCTCTTACAACTAATTTACCTGGAACTTATTTTTCCTTTTTGTTAAGCAAGGCATTGCAGTAGATCATAACTACACTTTTGGGTCTAAATTACTATGAAAGCAAAAATTCCAAATAACATTGTTACTGTTTACTTATTTGTTTTGAGAGACAGAGACAGAAAGTGCATGCGTGCAAGCAGGGGAGGGGCAGAGAGAGAGGAAGAGAGGAGAGAGAGAATCCTAAGCAGGCTCTGCTCTGTCAGCGTAGAGCCCAATGCAGGGCTCAAACCCAGGAAGATCATGACCTGAGCAGAAATCAAGAGTTGGATGCTCAGGGGTACCTGGGTAGCTCAGTCAGTTGAGTCTGCTTTCAGTTCAGATCATGATCTCACAGTTCCTGGGTTCGAGTCCCCACATTGGTCTCTCTGCTCTGTGCGCAGAGCCTGCTTCAGATCCTCTGCCCCTCACTCTCTGCCCCTTCCTCATGCACGTGTGTGCGCATGCTCTCTCTCACTCTCATAAATAAATAAATAAGTAAATAAATAAGTATTAAAAAAAAGGAGTTGGATGCTTAAGCAACTGAGCCACTCAGGCACCCCAAATGACTTATTATTAAGTTACTATAGTCTGGCAATTTTTTTACACTTTATTTACTTTGAGAGAGAGAGAGAGACAGGACACAAGTGGGGTAGGGGGATAGAGAGAGAGAGAAAGAGGGAGAGAGTCCGAAGCAGGCTCCAGGCTCTGAGCTGTCAGCACAGAGCCTGACACGGGGCTCAGACTCACAAATCACGAGATCATGACCTGAGCCAAGTCGGACACTTAACCGACTGAGACACCCAGGTGCCCCTGTAGTCTGGCAATTTTTAAGTGGTGAAGCTTCATCACAGCACAGGGTCTATAATTTCATCATCTAATTAATTATTCAGTGTGCCAGCCAACAATGGTATGACAGAAGTTCTGCCAAGATTAGAGTTTGCTTAAATGTTTCAGAATAGTCAAGCATTTATTGATTTTTCAAATATTTGTTGACCACCCATTTTGTTCACGATCTCCTGCAGAAAATAAAGACAGCAAAAATTGTTAATATGATGGAGCTGATACTTTTATCAATAAACCTTATTAACAAAACACTAAAACATATCAAATAAATGGAGTTAGAAACAGATTACAAAACTGTGGAAATTGGGCAATTTCATCCACTTTTAGCCAATTGTTTAATATTTTATTTATTTATGTATTTATTTCATTTTTTTTTTCAATGGCTTAGTATTTTAAATAATCAGCCACCCTACAGAACCAAAGTTTGCTGCTTTAGGATCAAAGGAAACTGATACTACTAATTCCGGAAGCTTTTACTTCATACAACACTAATGATAGTTAGCACTTAGTTACTGTTTCTTATATGTCAGGTATTGTGTTAGGTCATGATTATTCAGTATTTCATATGAAGTCCTATATTTGTCCCTGTTACTCTGATGAGAAAATAGAGGCTCAAATAAGTGAAACTAATTGCTCAAGTCTTTACAGTTCAGAACTGGAGTGGAAATGGAGTCTGAACTCACATATGCTAAATTCAGAGACTAGATGCTTAACCAATTACTGGATCCTGGAACATTGCTAGTGCTTCTCTTTCTATGAATAGTCGGAAATCTTTTCTTTTCCTCTATCCTGCCAAATGAACCTCTCATCCTCGTATCTTACTATGAACTTAATTAAACATTAATGAATAAGAAGGGCTTTTTGGTTTGTTTTGCTATAACGCAGGTTATAAGATAGAAGATAAACTTGTTTTTCAAGAACAATTCACAAGCATGATTTGTCTTGAGATACGGTGACCATATAACTTATCACCCAAATCAGGGCACTTGTGAAAGAAGTTGCTGATGATAATTATTCCTACAGTACAGGCATACCCTGGGACAGCCCCGCGTAATCTGGGACATACAGTCACCCTAGATACAGACATCTTGCTGATCTGTGTGTTAGACGGTAAGCACAAATGAATGGACACATGAAGCAGCTATTATATTTCATGCATTATCTAATATGCTTTTACACAGCATATTAAACTTTGGTTACACTCTGTCATAACCCCCATAACTTCACAAATGAAAAGAGTGAGGCTCATTGAGATTATTTCATTCATTCATTCAATTAATATTTATGGGAAGTCCACAATGTGTCAAACACTGTTTTGGATACTGGGATGTGATAGTACACAAAAGAGACAAAAACACATGCCCTCAGGGAGTTTACATTTTAATAGGAGGGAGCAAGAAAATAAAGATTTAAATCACATTGCATATTAGATAGTGACAGGTGCTATGGAAAAAACTAAAGATGGGAAGGAAGGATGGGAAAGTTTGGGGTGGGGGGCTTTGTAATTCAAATAGGAGGATCAGATAAGGACTCATGGAGAGGGTGCCAAGAACAGCAAATGCCAAGTCTTTTGATTCCAAATATGATGTTCTTTCCACTGTGTTTCTACAGATCTTGAATTAATTACTTTCAATGGCTTTCTTCTTTCTCTCCTTCCTCCCTTTTTCCTTTCTTTCCCTCCTTCCTACCTTCCCTCCTTCTGTCTTTCTAGCTACTACATTTTGAGTCTTGCTCTTCATACAAACACCAAGTAAATTTAAAATGTACTTGAAACAAGGCAGCACTATAGATTCCCCCTACAGGCCAAAATGCTAAACTGTCAACATTAACCTGCCAGCAACTGGTAAAGAAACGCAAGGTGTACCTGATAACTTGCCATTGATATTTCTTTTACAGGGAAAATTCCCTGGAGTATTTTAAATAGAAAGACTTGCATTGTCTGACAAGAATTCAAACAGTCAGTCTTGCCCTGATGGACCTTTGGAACAAAGCACCTCGCGAATCAATTCCATGAAGTAGAAGCTTTTAATTCTGAGCCCCAAAGTCTCTGGAAGTGAAATTTGTTTAACTGACTTCCTGATAGTCATCATTTCAATCTACCTGAGAAAATAATGACCTTCCCTGCACTTGGGAACACACGAGTCATATCTTTAGATATGATTTAGATAATATCACCATAGATTTCTCTTATAATCGAATAAATCCTTTCTGGCCCTGGAACATTAGTGACAACTTTTAAGACTATTAAATTATGTCTACACTGTATGTCAAACACTAAGCTTGATTAGGGAAACTTTCTCGATAATTCACAGTTTGGGTTATTAAAATATGTACAGAAATCATTTAGTAAATGAGAACCAGAGACACAAATGTTGGAAAATCATTAAGAAGGCTTTATCCTGTTTTAAAATGAGATGCACATTGATAGAATCTTATAACCATTTCTATTACCTAATATTTTCTTTCTGCCATTCTTATGCCAGGCAATAAGAGATAAGAGACTTTATTCTACCTAAGAAAATTTCATTTAAACTAACTGAAAGAGGGGCGCCTGGGTGGCGCAGTCGGTTAAGCGTCCGACTTCAGCCAGGTCACGATCTCGCGGTCCGTGAGTTCGAGCCCCGCGTCGGGCTCTGGGCTGATGGCTCGGAGCCTGGAGCCTGTTTCCGATTCTGTGTCTCCCTCTCTCTCTGCCCCTCCCCCGTTCATGCTATGTCTCTCTCTGTCCCAAAAATAAATAAAAACGTTGAAAAAAAATTTTTTTTAAACTAACTGAAAGAGAAATATCTGGAGAAGTAAGTGACATCCAAGTTGGGGAAAGTGTATAGTAGATGTTTACTTAGTTCATATATTTTTCTGACAATGGCCAAGGATGATCTGATGATAGATACAGATATGTCTTGGAAAGTTGTATCTACTAACTTAGTAAATACAACTAAGATGATAAGTTAGATGATAGCCCTGTCATGGACAGGATTTGCCAGTACTGGTAAAGGCAGGTTAAGATACCACAATGATTTTGCCAAGTTACGGATTGGCCCAAATGTAAACAAACGAAGGGAAATAGAAAAAAATGTAGGAAAAACAAACACACTAAAAAATCCTTAACAAACTCTTAACTATGTGGCATTATCATAGAGAGGGATGAAATGAACTCTGAATGGCTGAGAAGTTCATCTCATGGGTAAGCCACAGTGTGGAATCCTTCCTTCCATCACAAAAAGATGGATGAGTGGTGAGGCACTGCCCAAAATGTGAACTGCAGGAAGAAAGTGACCATGGAAATTTCACTCCTGAAATGATATTATTTATGGCATTAATAGCGTTGCTCAGGTCTTGGTTTAATATTTTGGAAAATATGTAAACACCTTAGAGAAGGTGTTCAAGGAAAGGCTGTTTACCTTGAGACATTTTATCAGTGCCTGATGGGATTATTTGTTTTCAAGTCTAATCTGATGGATTGAAGAGAATTAGCTTTTAATGAGCACAATGGTATAAACAAGTTTTTCATGCACCAAATACTACATAGGAGGTATGAGTGTACTCTGTTCCTAAGTTTTCATTATTTTATATAGAAATATCCTTTCATGATGTATTTGAATATGTTTATCAAGAATCTGCATCTTTTAAAAATCACCGACATGTACTGTTCCCCGGGGTTTCTATGAATACCATTATGCGGAATGACATAAATTTAATAAATAGTAGTGAATGATAGATAGCAAATGTGCTCTGTAATACACTGACATGAGTAAAACATATTTAATTCAAAGAAAAAGAGCTGCGCAGGCACCAATAAATAGCCATATAAAAATTTATAAAGTGTCAAAATGAGAGAGGAGAATGATTTTAAGAGGTCCTCAAGGTTCATAGGTTCTTGTCCATCATACTACTTGAATCTACTTTTGCAAAGTATAGGATTAGCTTTCTGTCAATTGAATATTCATGAATCATGTAAGAATTTCCATCCATAATGTCTCATGGTAAAATCTACCAAGAGTCATGTCTCTGTTAAATTCATCAAAGAACATTGTTTTCTTCCGGTCCAAGAAGTAACCTATGTAGTTCTAGAAAACTTATTTTCACTTAAGAACTCTTTATAAATGGAATGTCCACCAACAGCTCTTAACCACTCTCCTATGTAAAGAGGAGACCCTCATTCTTGGCATTGATCTCTGACTCCACAGTGCTTCTGTGCTCCAGAGGTTCTGAGATCCAAGTAGATCTATTCTGCGTACACAGTTCTGAACATGGAGCTAAAAACGACT
Source organism: Lynx canadensis (assembly GCF_007474595.2). NCBI lineage: Eukaryota > Metazoa > Chordata > Mammalia > Carnivora > Felidae > Lynx > Lynx canadensis. Next base: position 107,023,284 of record NC_044303.2, on the reverse strand, counting down.
TCCACATCTATTCTTGGGTATTGGGATTCTGTAGTAAAGTGCCAAACTTTGAAGTTATTGGTTAAACGATAGTTTCTTACCTCTCCTTTCAGAACTTCAGAAGAGTCACAAAGACACTGTTTTTGGTGCTAGTTATTTGTTACCCTGGATATTTCGATAACTTAGCTTTGGCAACAAACGGGGACACTGAGGTATAAATAAATTTGTAGACTTCAGTTAAATAATCAACTAGTTTGCCAGTGAGTTTATAGAACCATTAATCTGTTCATGTTAAACTGTAAAACTCTTCAGGCTGTAAATGCTGTAAAATGTCCTTTTAAACATCACACCAAAGAGGGGAAAACCCAATACTAAAAATACCACTATAAGATATTTATTTGCAGTTTTGTTGGCGAACAAATATAGCTAAACTAATGCTGGTTTACTTTGTTAATTCCTTAAAAAAACAAAACAAAACAAAACAAATTGCTGTGTATTCAGGGGTTAAAAATAATAATTCTCACACTTGGCCAGCACAGAGATTACCCGAGATTCCTTCCTTCTGGAGTGTGCCAAAGATATATATTTTGGAGAGAATGTGTATTCTCTAGGCCAACAGCTAAGGAAGGCTCTGTAATGCTTTACTCATTTCCAGCTGGCCTCTGTAAGAAATAGGAATTCCTAAATTAAGAGAAAATTGTCACTGGCAAACAGAGTTCAAAAAAATTTCTGAAACCAATATAATAGACAATCTTACAGAACCTGATACAATCTATAATGACGAGTGCCAATCTATAACGAGGTTAACAGCATTGACTTGGATAATTTGTCTTTGGGAATAAGTGGATTATTCCAGAGAGGTTTAACAAGACTGAAGTAGCATTCACAGCGGAGAGTGGACCTCATAAGGAAAGTAAATGATGACTTCTACTGGAAATTATTAGCGCAGCATTCCTATTCATTTATGTATATGTTTGGCGGTTCCATCTTTCAACTTTTTAATAAAGTGAGTGTGAAACAAGCATACTAAGGAACAAAAGTTTGGTTTGTTTTTTAAGATTTGCTGTTTATTTTGGTCAGTGTTTCTGCGTCTTTTTAAAGTAGTTCATCTGCCTTTTTTAACACATGGTTATTTGGAATTGAATCTATTCCTAGAGGTCAGACGTTTGAGGTTTTTTTGCATATGTGTTTAATTAATTCATCATTTGGTTCCACAGTTCAAACTATTCTTTTCTCTTTAATGAAAATGTCTGCATATAGTTATAGCAAATTAAGGAAACGTGTGTGGCAAAATCAAGCAGAATGCTTATGAATGATTAGCAGAGAAGTGAATATGTTTTGAAAGGACTGTCACATTAACCCCCTGAATCTTTTTTTTGTATCAAAGTACACATTGATCACCACAATGATGGAGGGAAAAAAAAGATGTTTTGCATTAAGAAGCAATTAATAAGCACAGACTCTTGAACACATTTGCAGTTCTGCCAGTGCTCAGCCCATGAATCACAGGGTGTTGGAGAGGTGAAAAAAGACTATCGAGACATTTCTATTTTATCTCTATCATTCCAGGGGAACATCTTCCCACCAGAGAGAACGTTTGGAATGACAGTGATTGAATTTCCTTTGCAAATACAATACTTTCCAGGTCTAGTCCAACAATTCTGTGTCCAAAATGGATCAGATCCTTCGGGGGCCATGTTGGAGAAGTGTGTGTATTTTGTTTTGTTTGTTTTAATAAAGTCTTAGTTTAAAATAGCACAGAGAGCACTATGTAATTACCTTTAGGCTATTCCAACCCGAAATAAACCAAGTATTTTCCAGGTGACAGAGAAATTTCTTAAGTGTGCTTTGCTTCCATCTCCCGCTTTCCTTCTAGGTTAGATAACAGCCATTAACCTGACAGCAGGTATCTCAGCCAACTGGATTCAAGAGAACGCAAAAGAAGTCTGCCAGCTTCCTTGAAGCTCAATGTTAAGCACTTTTTTGGCTTAAAGTACTATGCTATTCAAATAAGGGTGGATTTACTTAAAAAAAAGAACACATTTTTAAGTAGTTTGACTTACCACACAGGAAAAGATCAAGGGGGTCCTGTATTTACATAAAATTATACTGATTAATTATCCTAGAAAAAAAAATGAGCTAGTTACTAGTTCTTTGGTAGTACAACGTATGCAACACTATAGTTCTTACAGAATTAGAATCAGAAAATTAAATGGATCAGGAGAAATGCAATGTGTAGAAATATGCTACAGTTTCTGCTTTCTTGATAAAACAGTTCAGCGATCATTCATGCAATAAACATCACTAAATGTAGTGGTGTCTTCTGGTTGCTCAGAGAGATTTATGGGAAGGATAAAAGGGGTTAAGACATTCTCAACGGAACAGCAACCATATATGGCAACATATAATTAATAGAGAAAAAGTAACAGAGTGAGTGCAAACAAATTCTCTCATTTACTGGGGAAGCCCTTTGAAAATTATAAGGCATTTTCGATGGTCCTTGAGGGACTCAGATAGCTAGAGGAAACACATTGTAGGCAAAGAGGACTGTATCAACAAAGACCCAGAGAATGTACAAGTACAAACCGGTCAGGCCTAAGCTTAGTGGAGATACCCAACATGGGAATAAGGAGGCAATTCTCAATTGGTAGGTTAGCACCAGAATATGGAAAGATTTGAATGCCTGTGTGAGTATCTGCTAATTGAAAGGGTAGCCAAAGGGAATTCTCTGCAAATACTCAGGCTATAGGATTGAGTGGAGAAGTCATCCCTGTGAGTGGATGGATCTGAAATATGGGGGTAAGGAAGCGTATTAGAAACTGTTACTCCAGTTCTGGTAAGAAAAAAAATAAGGACTGTATTATTATATCTGGAGTAAAAACAACTGAGGCAAAGCCCTACTTGCGTAAAGAAGAAGTGCCAAGGGTAGGTTCTAGCCTGGGTAGCTGGGAAGATGATATTGACATTTTTCAAGAAAAAGGAAATTGGGAGTGGAGTATCATTTGAGGAAATAAATTGAGGAATTTTGTCTTAAACATACAAATTTGAGGACCTACTGGAACGCCAATGGCAGGGTCCCAGGGCAACTGAAGTTTGGGTTGAGAATAAAGATTCAGTCCGCCCCTTCCTCCACTCCCTCTAGCTATGCTCCCTCTCCAGGCACACTTAGACTTTAAACATTTTCGCACCATCTACGGGTTGATAATTCCAAAATTTATATTTCCATCTCATTCCTCTCCTCTGATCTACCTACTGAATGCCAGTACTTAACTCTCTTACAGGCAAATGAAAGATCGCCCAAAATAAAAGTGAAAATCTTTCCCCTCCAACTTAACTCTTAGGGTTTCCTACCTCCTATCAGAGAAGCATCATCCATACAAATTGTTCAGACCTGAAAGCCAAGCCATGAGCCCTTACTACCTTAACACCTGACTCTTCATCTTTTTTCTCACAAATAATCAACCCCAGGTCTGTTCATTTTAACCTCAAAACAATTTCTGAAAGCCAACCAATCCTCTCTATCTCTACTTATACTACTGTATGAACAGCTAGCATTAATTCGGTTACTATGTAACTGACACTATGCTAAGAACTTTCCACGAATTATTTCATTTGGATTCACTAACTTCGCTGAACAGAAGATCCAGAATTCAAACCCAAGGCTGTCTAACTCCAGGCACTGAGCTATCTTACCTCTTATACTCCCCAATCCTTTCCCTTCCCTGGAAATTCTGTAATATTCTCTGAGTATCTTTCTATATCTATGACATCAGTCATTTTTTATATTGTAGCCTTAAAAAATTTAAGTACTAGCCAAGTAGGTTTTCTTTTAGTTTCAGACAGAAAATATCAACCCATTCACAACACTAAAAGTAACATATGGATGTGGTAGAACGATAAGCACAGAAGGCCCTTTCCTCCAATGTAATTCAAATAAACTATTCTTTGTATGTCTATGCAGAAAAATTTTAACATGTACAAGAATAATATATGTAAACAACCTTAGTTCATACTATATAACTCTTTTGCATAATTACTCACTTAATAGTAGGTCTTAGAGAAATTTTCCCATCATTATGTATTTATCTATACATATATTTTTAAAAACAACAATATCCCACTGTTGGAATGTGGGATTATGATTTATATAACTAGTTATTGGATATATGGGTTGTTTCCAAATATTTGTTGTGCCAAAGAAGACTGCAATGAGCATCTTTATAAAGACGGTTAGCAAATTATGTGACAATGTCTGTAAGGAAAATTAAGAATGTGTATATTTCAAAATGAGGTATTATTTTTCACAGCTATCAAATTAGTTTAAAAAAGTGTGCTAACATCCAGTCTTGGTAGTATGGTGACACAGATATATGAAAGCGCCTGGGCAGAAGTGAGTAGAATCCACTCCCTTTAGAGATGGAGCTTTTTGGTTGCCCCATGGTATCCCTCAACACACTCCTCTCATTGCTTTTCTGTGCCCTAAAGTCATGTGTGTGTTTATATCTAAACATGTTTCCTAGTTTTATTTATTATACTATATGGACTTGTACATACTCTGTGTACAGTACAAAAAGCTATAGACATATTTTTCTAATCCAATGTATTTTTCTAATCCAATCTAATCCTAAAGTAGATCTTTCATTTTAAGTCACTCAAAATACTTTTCTTTGGATTATGTACCATTTGGACCACTGACGCTGGGTGATTACTTTTACTTGCACAGTTAGAGCACTACAAAATTCGGAGAGACATATAGTTGCTTTGGCACATTTTACAGATGTAGGAACGAGGCTGGGGGAACTGATTTTCGCCATACAAAATCAATGCTGGTTGTGCACACTGGCTCTCTGGATGTTCCGCTCAACCTGAAGCAGAATTAGGGACCTGTTAAAAAAATTTTTTTTTTGTACATTTTGCATCCCAAGACCCCATATGATGTCTTTCTTTCTTTTCTTTCTTCCTTCCTTTTTTCTTTCTTTCTTAAATGTTTTTTTATTTATTTTGTGTGTGTGTGTGTGTGTGTGTGTGAGAGAGAGAGAGAGAGAGAGAGAGAGAGTAAGCAGGGGATGGACAGAGAGAGAGGGAGAGAATCCCAAGCAGGCTCTGGGCAGTCAGCACAGAGCCCAACACAGGGCTCGAACTCATGAACCATGAGATCATGACCTGAGCTGAAATCAACAGTTGGACACTCAACTGACTGCGCCACCCAGGCACCCCGCCATAGGATGTCTTTCTAACTGGCTAATCATTTGCATGTTTTTCTTGCATTTTAATGATGTCATTCTCTGCTAGTCCTGGTGATATGGTTATATCTATCTCTGGATATCCTCTGGCATTTGGTAAACATACACTTCACTATATCTAATCAAAAAAACACTCAATGGCTAATACTACTGATTTTAATTTTATAATATTATTGTCAAATTTCTTTATATTTTTTATGTGAAAAAATCTGTTTCCCTTCTCCCCGGCTGCCCACCAACACTCAATGTACCCAAAATGAACTTTGGCATGTTCAATGCTCCATCCCCTATAAAGAACATCAAAAGTAATTTTTTACCTCAGTCATATTTATTTACTAAAATATTTTCAGGTATGATTTAGAAAGTGAAATTATAGATATCCTGGTATGCAGCAAAAGAGAATTGGTAGCATAATTTTACAAGCCTGGTGATTTTTCAATGATCTATTAAGAAGACAGTATAGGGGTGCCTGGGTGCCTCAGTTGGTTATGCATCTGACTCTTGATCTTGGCTCAGGTCATGATCTCACGGTCTTAAGATAGAGCCCCATGTCAGGCTCTGCACGGAAAGCCCGGAGCCTGCTTGGGATTCTTTTTCCTCCTCTCTCTGCCCATCCCCACATGTGTGCTCTCTCTCTGTCTCTCAAAATAAATGCATAAACACTAAAAATAAAAGGAGACAGTATAATTAAGCCCTATGGATTAAAAACAAGTTGTCTTGCATTTTCCAATACAAAGGATCTTAAACATGTCTCTATATCTGCATTTATAATTATACATGTATACACATATATAATACATACATTATATATACTTATACACGTATACATGGAGAGACAGAGAGACACTACCCCAGTCTCTCTAAATTTTAAATTTTCTCTAGGTAGAATATATACACAGATAGTATATGTGCATCATTTCTTCAAAGCTAATATACATCTGCTATGTTCAATCATACCAGCCAAATGCTTTGACTGCTTTGAGTAATTCAAACACTTTGAAATTTGTTTTTTGGTTTTTTTTTAATACATCTGGGCAACAGATAAGATTGTCAGAAGACCTGAAAACTAAAAATGATAGCAATGCAAAAAATGTCCATTCTCTTGCAGTATAAAGAGTCAGGGGCATGTTGGTGGCTCAGTCAGTTAAGTGTCCGACATCAGCTCAGGTTATGATCTCATGGTCTGTGGGTTCAAGCCCCATGATGGCCTGGTGCCTGCTTCAGATTTTGTGTCTACCTCTCTGCTCCTCCCCCACTCATGCTCTATCTCTGTTTCTCAAAAATAAATAAATGTTAAAATTTTTTTAAAAAATTAAAAAAAAGAATCAGAGGCTAAACAATTTGATAGGCAATAATTTGGGGATTTTGTGCATGGTTTAGAAGATAGCTATCTTCTCCAGAAAGAATGGTAAGTAGCAAATTTTGTAAATATTCAGTAGATGTATCTAAACAACATAACAGAAAGTATTCTACTTATCACTGAGTAATTTCTGTAGTATGAACAATTTACTCAGAGAAAGTGTATTTTCAAAGTAAATGTTCCTATAATGCAAAATATCTCTTCTGTAGGACACCTTGTGATAGGTTTCTTTGATGTCCAAATGTTTAAAACCAAACCCACAATCTCTGATTTCTTTAATTCATTGACTGATCCAACAATGATAGATTTTGATGTATTAGATTCTTATTGGTTTATGGAGTAGCTGCTCGAATTTTCGTGTCTTTTTAGACTATAATTATAAAAAGATGATAGGCAATTATCTTTTCCAATGACTTGTAGACATTATTAGAAAATAATTCTATATATAAATGTTAATCCACCAAGAATAGTTTTTAGGTACAGATAATTTCAGTTTGATTTCAATCTACAAATTTTCTCCAGTTCCAAAAATTACTTACAAAACTAATCTTTCAAATTTGAATAATCTAATGTAAGCCTTCCCATAGTGTATTACACTAAATAGCAAACTAGCCATATGCTCTGCAAAAGTGAGCTTTGGTTAAAAATAAAGAAAAGAGAAATACTAGTCCCTCTTTGAGATTTACCAAGTATAGGAAAATGTTAAAGGATCTTTAAGTCCTACAGCAATTTGCAGTATTTGCTTATCTTTGTTTAACTACATTATTTCTCAGACCTGGAGACTATATCCCAAGAAATGGGTTTGCCATATAATATAATTTGGGAAATGCAAGCCTCAAGCATTCCTTAATTAATATGAATTTAGTCTTCTAAAAAGGATGACATTTGATCTTCAGTAAATACCAGTCTTACTAATGTATCTAACTTGACAAAGTATTTTCTCCATTATCGCAGTTGTCATTTCATTCATTTCTTTGATTCTCTGGTTTCAGCTGGTAGTTAACATTTTCTATTTTTACATTCTATTAGGGTATTTAATTTGGCTATTTGCAACTATTTCTTTAAAGTTGAATGGGAAATCCTCTAACAAGTGCTTAAGCTTCCCTCTCCTACCCTGTTAACAACCCACTTAGTTTAGTTGTATTAAAACCAACAAGACACACATTTGGATTCTGGGACCTCCTGCAAGGGGATTTTAATTGGGTGGGGTGTATGCCAGCATTAGGTCAGTAGTATGTGGAAATCCACAGTCCTAAAGCCCCAGCCTGACTATGGGCCAAGAAGAAATCCTTCCCTTGGGAATTTTGAGTCTGGTTCTTTTTGTCTCCCTTGACTGAAAACAAAACTACTAGGCTACAGAGATGCATGATTAAAAACACAGTGTTATCTAGTCATTTAGTTTAGGATAGATATTCTTGATTGCACTGATGAGGATTTCTTTACGTTTCCTTCAATGATTCACTGAGGTTTCCTCCAGTGGAAAGAAATGTCCTCTGTGATTATTCACACTTTCATAGTTTTAGATTCTTCTTCAACTGAATATACTGGATGTAACTGTGGTTTCCTTTTACAGGATAAGTTAAAAATGACTCATTATACTGCAAGCTTTATATTTACCACTTCTAAACAAGGCCATACATACTATTTATATAATTAAATCATCCAAAATGATTTATTATGCTTCCAGCATTATTTTGAATTATATCATAATCACAAAAAGACTCATAATCTCTTGTCCAAAAATCTATTAATCATGTCAAGATTTGATATGTGGCCAAAACTATTCATTTCCCAGAATCTTGAAGTACTAAATTAAGCTCAAATTGTGGACTATGAATTGAATCTAAGAATAAACCAAGAATAATTATGTACAATTCCAAGGTGTTTTGTTTCTCATTAACACTCCCTTGAATGAGTTCTCTTGCTAATGCTGCACAGAAACGTTAATGCTATAAAAGCTTCAGGAAGGAACCAAATTTTGTGTAACAGGTAGATAAAACAATGCTCTTTTATTTGCTTCTCAATAGGCTCCAATAATGAAAACAAGAAGCTGTAGACATTCAGATGGAGGCAGAAAGGTCAAATTCTGGCCGAAAATAAGGCATTTCATTAAACATAAGGGACTATGTTATTTTTTAAGTCAGTGTTCTAAGGTCAGCTTAAATGAGTGAATGCAGATTTTAACTGCTCAGAAACATATGGGTTGTGTTCTGTTATCCCAAGAAAGACCCAAAGGCCATATCTATATCAGAGATATAGTCAGAATGTGGCATATAATTGTGTCACTGGTTAATGCAAGCCAGAATAAAGGAACTACATTGTTTGTGCCCTATTTTTGCCAATTTTCTAGTTTCAAAGGAATAAATGCAAACATTGTTCAACAAAGGCTGTATTACATCTACTTAGGAATCAGAGGTAACATTTTTATGACAGATTTTTCTGTTTTGAATATTCCTGTATTTATATTTTTCTTTTTCAAGCTGAGAGCAGATTTTCCACTGTTTACACAAAATCACCAAAACATAAATGATAGACATCACACAGGCTGATACAAATGCAGTGAACAGTTTGGGGAATAAGCCATTTTCCTAGGAAGCCTCCATTCAACTGATATACCATTAGTCCATTTGTGGCCACTGACTTTTAGATAGTGTGAGAAGCTGAGAACATATTATGCTTTTAACTTATTCTCTAGTGCTCCACCCATATTGTGGGAGGAACAGCGTTGCACAGCAAGATTTTATGGGTAGCTCATTGAATATCCTTGATTCAAGTCAACCCAAGGCCTAATCTTAAGTCCACTTAGGTTTATCAATAGTTTAAAAAATATTCGTAGAATTTAAGTGAAACTGACAGATTAATTGACCTCCAAGGAGCACAGAAATCACCTACAATTGCACACATCTTGCTGCTATTCCTGTTCCAGGGACACAGCTGATAAGAATAAGAAATCTATGGTTTCCTCCGTCCGTGAATACTTTACTCACTGAAACTTAATAATCTCAGAATTATTCCTTTTCTCTGTAATTATTTTGGGATGGTCTGTATTTTTGCATGAAAGTGATCTCTTAGGAGTGAAAAAGAAGGGGTGAAATCAATAAAGTTCACATGGCGCGACTGACTTTAATTTGTGCAGGCTGTTTAAATCTGTTAGGCTGAGATCTAAGTCATAAAAAAGAACAATGAAACTGGTTTAAGGTAAAGAGCAGACTATATTCATATAAAGAAAAAAAGTGCAACATACTGAATCTTCTAAATAAGGAAACAAAAACAAACAGACGCACAAAGGTAAAAAGTCACAGAATAAAGAAGAATAGTTATTAGAGTTATCACCTTCTTTCCTTACTCACAAAGGCTATGTTCTGGCTGCGTAGTAATGTAAGAACACAACAAAACCAACTTAAAGTAATTCAGTCTAAGTATACCTAAAAATTTACACACATGTAATTATAGTAAAATTGGAAAAAAATATTTTTTCAGGCTTAGCACAAAAACCCAAAAGTCCTGTTTTTTATGATCTCCCCAGTTAACAAATTTTGATTTTGCTTAAGATTTAACCAGAGGCCACATGATAGGCACATTTATTAATCAACACCAATAGTATTTGTCATGAAAATAGGATTCGCTAGCCGTATTTCCATACACAGCAATTTAGGAATTTATAGTTGTGTGTTGTAAGCCACAACAAAACCTGGATCTTCTGTTTGTTGTAATCACAATTTGTGTGTTGAACTGGAGATTAACATTTACCACTTAAAATACTCCTATTAATGAGTAAAGCTGGAAAAATATAGCTCATCTATTATTGTGGGTTTTAAAATTTTTCTTACAGAAGACTTCTTTCACTTAAGGAAAACACCTCAAATCTTATTAGCCAAAATAAACAAATGTGGAGTTCCCACAGAATTAAAAGGAAACAATAGGTGACCTTCCCCATATCCCTCCAACTAGGACTTCCATTTCCTCATCCTATTTTATATCATCAGTGCTGAAGAAAGAATTAATATACAAAAAGCTTGAAAGCAATGGTGTTGTCTATCTTCCTTATTTCACTCATAGGAAAACAAAGACACCGAGGTATTCAGTAGCTTGACCAATTGGTCCATCTACATAATGAAGGAGTTGAGACTACCCCCCTCATCTCTTGACTTCCAGGCCATGGTCTTTCCTATCTTCCTACTCTATTTCCTTCTCTTAGAATTAGGAAAACATAAACCCTGAAAATAAAATAAACTATCTGTGGTTAATTTGGAATTCTCTTTCCCCTAAAAGTTGTTTGCTCTAAAGTGTGAAGTTTCCTTACAGGGTTCACCAGTTCAAAACTGCCTGGATTGGGCTGAATATTTCCTAATTCTGTAGTGAGGGATGAATTTAAATTGTTTACAAATGCATCCTTTAAAGAGTCCCAATGCAAACTTTAAATGTTGTAGGTCTTAGAAAGAAGTATAGTTCATGAGAACTCAGATGTGATGCTAATACGCAAACATTTTTAGAGAGGAAAGCCATTAGTAATCACAAGTAAATAGATTTTAAATGTCAGGAAATTTCTTTGGGGGCAACATTAGGCAAAACGGCTACCCCTAGTGCATTATACAATGTCCTTTAGGATCTTTATGAAAAGTACCACACTCCTTACCATGCCTCAGCAGCCACCATTTTTTTTTCACAAATAAAATAATGGGAAAGAAGAGAAGATTTATTATGTCTCCTTGAAGCCTTAGAATTTTATGATTTCATGATAATAGGTATATAATATCACAACTGGATGTGGAAAGGCACAGGGGATTATTTGATTAACACTTAAATTTCTGAAGACTAGTATTTGAGAGCCATTTTCCCCCTAAATATCATCAGAATTTTATCTTAAATACTTTTTTGGTGGGGGGAGCCTGGGTGTCTCAGTCAGTTAAGCATCTGACTCTTGGTTTCGGCTCAGATCATGACCTCATGGTTTGTGAGTTTGAGCCCTGCATCAGACTCTGTGCTGACAGTGCAAATCCTGCTTGAGACTCTTGCTCTCTTCTGCCCCTCCACTCCTCGTGATCTCTCTCTCAAAATATATAAACTTCAAAACAAATACCTTTTCTTTTTTTGAGAGAGAGAGAGAGAGAGAGAGAGAGAGGAGGGAGGAGGTGGAGAGGGGGAGAGAGAGGGAATCTCAAGCAGGCTCGATGCCCAGGGCAGAGCCAAACACAGGGCTCAATCTCTCAACCATGAGATCATGATCTGAGCCAAAAACAAGAGTTGGGTGCTTAACTGAGGCACCCAGGCACCCCTCAGAATTTTATCTTAAAACATAGGATTGATTAATACTTTATGTAGGCTGAATAGATAGACTGCTCACTTATATATGGGGCATCACTTTATTTTTAAATTTAAATAATACTATTACCACAACATTAAACTTTCTGTTCACCTGCCACATGAGTTGTGTCTACTTGATTCGACCAAAGGGCTTCAAGTATGCTGTTCCTTTCCTTGTCTTCTATACACATCCCCAAAAATTGATGGGAAAAAGAATGCCTTTATACATTAGGATGGGAATTGCCTCTGTTTGATTCTGTCACTACCTCACTTAGTTATATTTTCAAAATGGTCTTATCTGATAGTATTCTAATATTATGTAACTTTCATGCAAAAATATTCTGACAAAGAACGATTATGAATAAAAACTCACAAGAAAATAACAATAGCCGTTTTTGAAAGCTTCCTTTGTGTCAAAAAGTGAAAGACGGTCTTCAGCATTTTTTTACCTTTTATCTTATTTAATCTTTAAAACAGTTTTATAGAGATCATGACCACGGATTTGAACCTGGGAATATAACACTCCATCTCCCATGACCTATACCTCTGTCCTCTACTTGTCCTAAACTGCATGCTGTGTGGTCACAGCACCCAGGGCGATGCAGACATGATGGAAACCTAACAGACACGCCAAAAGACTCTTACCTTAGACCAGTCACCCATTCGCCACACATAGCATTTTGAGTAATCCTCACAATCTTCAGCCTCCCTGGGTCTGGTGGAGAGGACACATTTCTTCCTAGGGTTCGTACACCTCACGGTCCGGTGACGTACGCCTTTGCCACACTTGACCGAACACTAGCAGGAAACATCAGAGAGTCTGGATGAAGTCCGTGATTAGGAGATACAGATGAACAGTTAAATTATGTTAAGTAATGTTTCTTTCTCTTTAAAAAATTTTTTTTCAGTTTATTTATTTTGAGAGAGAGAGGGAGAGAGAGCACAAGCAGGGGAGGGGCAGAGAGAGAGGGAGGGAGAGAATCCCAAGCAGCTTCGAAGTATCAGTGCCCAGTGCGGAGCTCGAACTCATGGACCATGAGACCATGACCTGAGTCAAAATCAAGAGTTGGATGCTTAACGGACTGAACCACCAAGGCGCACCTTTCTTTTCTTTTCTTTCTTTCTTTCTTTTTCTTTTTTTTAAAGTAGGCTTCACTCTCAGCGTGGAGCCCGATGTGGAGCTTAAACTCATGACTCTGAGATCAAGACCTGAGCTGAGATTAAGAGTCGGATGCTTAGCCAAGTGAACCATCCACGTGCCCACTGTTAAATAATATTTCTAATCATCTGTCATAAGCCTATGACCACATATAGACCAGGTTAAAGAACAAAGAGAAGTTCAACACCTGGCTATACGCCAGTACCAGGATCCAGATGAAGCTCAAGACAGAGTGCTGCAGGTAAATGAGTTTCAGGAACACAGGACCATTATTGCAGAGATCAATGTAACATAAGGATTGTTTATTAAAGACAAATAATATACAGTGATCAAAATATAAAATACTGAACTTGATTGCCATAAAAATTTTTATGTATAATTATCTAAGAAAATTCATTTTATTTTTGCTAAGATTTAGTTTATTGTAGCCCCAAGAAATGTTTGCAAAAGATAGAAAAATTTTTTAGAGGGTGTCCTTTCTCACAAACTTTTCTTAAAGCTAAAACAGAGAAAAATCTTAGCAAAAATAAAATAAATATTTAATTGCATAATTATATACCCCTAGAAATTATCATTCTAAATGACTGCAAGCATTGAAAATATAATTCAGTTGAAAAACAGTTTGTTTATTTCATAAATAACTGATGCCTGATTTAAGATGGTGACGTAACATACAAACATGTATGTATATTTGTATACAAATATACAAGTTTTTCTAGGTGCAACTTGGCATCTCATTTTTATTTATGTCTCTTATTATGGAATATGTGTAAAGCTTCTAAGTTTTACAAAGATATACATCACTGACTATCTGGACACAGGGACCAAAATGGCATTGGGCAAGAGAAGGGAAAGGAAGGAGAGAAGGGAATGGATGAAAGATATGGCAACCCTTGAAAATTCAATGAATATTTGTGATTAAAACATTTCCAAAACAAGAGTTGCAGGAATACATTTAACAATGACGTAGTATTAAGAATATGCACGTGGACTACAACAGGTGTGTTGTTGAAAACCTGAGCATGAAACTAATGATATTATAAATATCGTATATTTTATACAAATGAGTAACTGTCTCATAATTTATGGCTTATGTTTGAATACGTTGAGCTTTAAAGTGGACTACACGTGTGACTTAGCATCTTAAAATTTATATTTTAATGTTTTGCAGTTGGAACTAACCCTCAACCATAAAATCAATGTTTAAATTAAATAAAAACAAGAGAAACATTTTTTTAAATTGGTAGACTGCATTGAGACATAATATTTCTCCCAGCTGGTGCCAAAAATCTGTACAGAATCTCTCTGACCTATTTCCTCCTAAAGAGTTTGCAAAAACATTATGGTCAGGCTGGAGGTGGGATATTTTCCTTCGCTCACGTGAATCTTCTCTCCAGATTGAACTGATTCATTTGGATGTAATATTAGATACTACATTCATCGGCAAAGCACACATCAAAAATGAAGGAGAATCTGTTAAGCAGCAAGGTGTAAGGTGTAGCTCAGAAAAGGAAGACACTGGCAAATCATGCTACTGGTCAATGTACTTTAGTAGGTGTGGGGTTGCGTTAATTGAAGAATATTCCCACACCTTACTATCTAAGCTCCTTTATCCTCATTTTCAAAGGATTAGCTGCTCATCATACCCTAGCATTTTATTTGTCAGTTTTATATCCTATCTAATATTCTGAAAGTAAGCATCTGAATGATTTGGCTCTGGGTGTGCATGTGCGTGTGTGTGTGTGCTCATGTGTGTGGGTATGTAAGTGTGAGTGTGGCATATAGCCACATACTCACATAAAATGCTTCAGAGCAGCTAGAGACTATAAGTAATGATGGCCATTTATTATTTTTATATACATTTTTTAATGTTTATTTTTGAAGAAGAGAGAGATAGAATGTGAGTGGGGGAGGGGCAGAGAGAGAGGGAGACAAAGAATCGGAAGCAGGCTCCAGGCTCTGAGCCATCAGCCCAGAGCCCGACGTTGGGCTTGAACTCACAAACCGTGAGCTCATGGCCTGAGCCAAAGTTGGATGCTCAACTGACTGAGCCACCCAGGAGCCCCTATATAAATTTTTAAAATCTATTTATTTTTGAGAGAGTCAGAGTGACGGGGCAGGGGCAGAGACAGAGGGAGACACAGGATCTGAAGCAGGCTCCAGGCTTGGAGCTGTCAGCACAGAGCCTGAGGCGGGGCTCAAACCCACAAACCGTGAGATCATGACTTGAGCTGAAATTGGACGCCCAGCCAACTGAGCCACCCAGGTGCCCAGACTGCTCTGTATTATTATACAAACATATGTATCAGGTTAAAAGAAAATAAACCATACAGTTTGGCGTGGACCACACCGGTGTGCTACAGACTACATGCCAATGGGTGTGTGGTGCAGTGAGTCTGACTGCACTGGGTTCAAATCCCAGCCCTTCTACTTAGATAGGATTGGGTAAACTATTTAATGTCTCTGAGATCAATTATAAAATGGTGAAACTATTAACTTTCTTAGATTGATGATTAAATGCAAACCATATACTAAATATGAAATAAAAACAGAGTCTTTGCTTCTAGGAGATGATTGTTAAAAGATAACGCCCTTTCTTGTTCTTTCTCTTTTAAGTGTTCAGGGAGGGAAAGACAATGAGTCAAATGTGTATTAAAATTTCTTCAGTGCCTGGGTGGTTCAGTCGGTTGGGCATCTGACTTCGGCTTGGGTCATGATCTCACGGTTATGGGTTTGAGCCCTGCGTTGGGCTCTGTGCTGACAGCTTGGAGCCTGGAGCCTGCTTTGGATTCTGTGTCCCTCTCTCTCTGCCCCTTGTGCCACTCGTGCTCTGTTTGTCCCTCTCTCAAAAATAAATAAACATTAAGAAATTTTAAAAAATCTGCCTACTGAAGAGTATACTCATGGTATATAAACAAAAAAAGCAGCAACCTAAAGTGTATATAGAATACATTTTTGATTATGTTACAATATTTATTGAATAGAGTAAATAACTTTGTCTTCTTCTGTTTGCAAAATTATATATAAGCAGCATATCCTCTTTCTTGTCAGAAAAGTTAATAGATGGTATTGAAACTGCTGTAAACAGAGATTCTGAACATGATAGCACATGACGTCAGACAAGGTGGGCATCAGAGGAGAGAAATGAAATGGGGAGGGCTGGGGGCGTGCACTGTACCTCAGACCACACTCCTGCCTCCCATACGGTCATGCAGTCCTGACCCTCACAGCGCTGGGCGGAGGCAGGCTTAGGCCCGGAGCAGTCCCTCTCCCGGGCTCTGATCAGAGTCCCATTGCTCAACTGTTGGGTACAGGCCACCTGTCTGCTCTGCATCCCTTTTCCACAAGTTCGTGAACAGGGGGTCCATTCCGTCATCATCCATCTAAAAGTAAAGCAAGAACCACTGAAACAAGTTAAAAGATATCAACCCATGGTGTATTTTGACGTGTCTGAAATTAGAATTGTGGCACAGTGACTTTTTTTTCTTAATTAATATAGCATTGTCTAAAACACCTGTGCTTTCTATCATTTTGAATTCTCCTTATTTCCTATCTCAGGGCCTTGTTCTTGTTTGTTTGTTTGTTTGTTTGTTTGTTTGTTTGTTTAGAGAGCAGGCAAGGGGCAGAGAAGGAGGGAGAGAGAGAATCCCAAGTAGGCCCGCTACTGTCAGCACACAGCCCAATGTGGGATCAAACTCACCAACTGTGAAATGGTGACCTGAGCCGAAATCAAGTCAGATGCTTAACAGACCGAGCCACCCGAGGGCCCCCCTTAGGGCCTTGTGCGTCTTAGAATCTCAAAGAATGAGATTCTGTCCACACCACAGTACGTGCTTTACCTGTGGCTGCTTATCATATTGGCACACTGAGATACCTTCTAAGTGTACAATTGCTAAGATACATGGGTTATTCCTGTTCTTCATGTTTTGAATCTTCACAACAACTCCATGTGTTAAGTACGACAACTATCGTGGAGAGGGAAACCACGGCAAGGAGAGATTTAGCAACTTACCAAGGGTCATGGGGTTGTAAAGTCAGAAATTGGAAGTGAGGCTGTACAAGGACCTCACAAGGAGACATATGCAGGTATTAGCAAGGTAACAGAACCCCGTCACTGAGAATGCCCTCTTACCTGGGGGAAGCAATCATTAGTACATTATGCCTAGTACCTGCAACAAGATTTCTGTGCCTGGGACATAACTTCCAGATAAAGCTATGTGTGCTTCCTCAGGCTAGCCTCTATGTACTTGCAATGTAATCACAGACACAGGAGTGACCGGCTCAGAGTGCTACACGTCAAGTGACCTTATTGTGAAAGGTCCTCAAGAACTCCAACTGTTATTCTTGGATTTCACTGATTCAGTGATTCAGCCCACACACATGTAGTTTAATACCTAGATGGATGTCCTTTACCCAACCACGAGGGCAGTGATACATATCTATGGCACTCCCTTTTCTAATGAATTCGGATCTAACCTAGGACCACTAATTTAAACACATCCCCAAATTTATTTGGGGCAAGGCCTATGCCTGAAAAGTGATTCATAAAATTTGTATGATTCTGGTCAGTATATGATTCTCATCAATAAAACCCTCTCTGTATTTCCCATCATTAGGACAACCTCCCAGGGGGATCTAAATCCCCCCCCCCCCAAACTATCTGCACGATCCTATTTCGTCGCAGTGAAGGGCAGTCAGAAGCCCTGAGCTTAATTCGGGGTTCGTACTAGCTGTGCACATTCTTGAAACAATACTTAACAGCTGTTAAGTTTCCATTCTGTCATTTTGTAAAAGGGTTTATTATTATACTGTCTGACATACAATAGGGACTCAGGATATAGTATATACTATATATATTACCATATATTTGTAAGTGATTTATACTTACTCATTTCTCTAGCTTCTTCTCTCATTTGTTTGGAAAATAAAGCATATGCTTAGTTTGCTCCCCAAACACTTTCTATTTTCTCCACATGGTACCTGTGTATGGAGCATCCACTGCCTGGATCCTTGACAGCCAGGTCCAAGTCCCTTCCTCCCAAAAGAGCTTCTCCACCCAACCCACAATGATTGTGCTCTCCTCTGCCCTCTGGCATTTGGCTTGTGGCACTCAGCACTTGTTAAATATTCCCTAGCAAGGTGGAGGGGCTCACAGCCCCCCTACAAAAGTTGACCTTCTTTTCCTGATTAGGATATAAGCTCTTTAGGGCTGCCTGGGTGGCTCGGTTGGTTAAGCATCAGACTTAGGCTCAGGTCATGATCTTGAGGCTCATGAGTTTGAGTCCCACAGTGGGCTCTGTGCTGACAGCCTGCTTCAGATTCTGTCTCCCTCTTTCTCTACCTTGCCCCTGCTCGCACTCTCTCTCTCTCAAAAATAAATAAACATTAAAAAAATTTTTAAAAAAAGTTTAAAGAATTAAAACAAGGATATAACTCTTTAAAGGCAGAGATCAACAGCCTGTCATTAAACATTTCTCGATTTGGAATTTGTGTCTGTGTTTTACAGAAATAGCATCAATTCTTCCTAATTTACTTAAGCCTAAATGCCCCTGGCAATGATTCAAAGTTTGGGAAGTCCCATCCTCATGTAATCTAGTTTTCTCATCTGTACAATGGATTTAGTTCTAAATGATTCTATGCTTCTATTTCTAAAAAAAAAAAAAAAAAAAAAAAAATCACGATAACATTTACATTGCAATATTGCCTCTAACAATGTTCTTGTCTGCAAATCTATCAGATATGATGCAGATCTACCATTTTGCTTCAGAGTCCCCTAGTGGATTGTTCCTAATGTATTTACCTTCCAAATTTATTTAGTTTCCTGCTTCACCTTTTTACATGAGGATACCTGGGTTATAATTAAATTTAAACCCACGTATGCACCTTTCCCTTCAACTATGGAACCTAGAAGACACTACCGAAAAGAGAAGTATCTGCAAGTTCATGGGAGATCATGTTCTTTTAATGTTTCTTTAAATTTACTTTTGAGAGAGTGTGAGCAAGGGAGGGGCAGAGAGAGGGGACAGAGGATCCGAAGCAGATTCTGCGCTGAGAGCAGCAAGCCTGATGCAGGGCTTGAACTCACAAACCAAACCATGAGATCATGACCTGAGCTGAAGTCAGATGTTCAACTGACTGAGACACCTAGGCACCCCTGGAATCTCATGTTTTTTAAATAAAATACATTTGAGATATCCTTAGTATAATGGTAAAAGTTACTTTTTCCATTCCTTGTGAAAACTGCTCAAAAATAAGAATTAAAGTGTAAAACATATTCTAATAAGAGAAAAAATGCTTTATATTTTGGAATTAACTTAATTTGGAGTTATCCCATTTCCTTATCTTTAAGATTCCCTCTTGTATTTATTTACCGAAGGGATACAGGAGTACTGATGCCTAGGGGCACTTGTACCCCAATTTTTATAGCAGCACTCTCAACAATAGCCAAATTATGGAAAGAGCCTAAATGTCCATCAACTGATGAATGGATAAAGAAATTGTGGTTTATATACACAATGGAGTACTACGTGGCAATGAGAAAGAATGAAATACGGCCCTTTGTAGCAACGTGGATGGAACTGGAGAGTGTGATGCTAAGTGAAATAAGCCATACAGAGAAAGACAGATACCATATGTTTTCACTCTTAGGTGGATCCTGAGAAACTTAACAGAAACCCATGGGGGAGGGGGAGGGGAAAAAAAAAAAAGGAGGTTAGAGTGGGAGAGAGCCAAAGCATAAGAGACTCTTAAAAACTGAGAACAAACTGAGGATTGATGGGGGGTGGGAGGGAGGGGAGGGTGGGTGATGGGTATTGAGGAGGGCACCTTTTGGGATGAGCACTGGGTACCAATTTGGTATGAAAACCAATTTGACAAAAATTTCATATATTGAAGAAAAAAAAGATTCCCTCTTGCAAAGCTATTTACTAGTGCATTGATATATTTTATATTTGGCATATAGGGTTCTGTCAGACTATTTGATTCTATTCAATAAATGTAAATGGAAATTAGAAAGTTTCTTACTAGGGTGGTGAGAAAGAAGAGGCAGGAAAATTAAAACCAGTAAGTCACAGAAAGTCTTCCTATGATGAACCTTAACAATTGCTTGTGTCCATTTCTTACTATTCAATGTTTTGGCTAACCTCACTGACATTGCTTCTTGGTGATTTGCGATATATTGACTCCTTTCCCAAGGGAAGGAAGATAACAATCTCTAACAAAAAAGATATCCAGTCTCCAGGTGCAAAAAACTCTCACTCAGAAATGTAGTGACCCTTTGAAACTATTCATTTTACCAAGTCATTAACAAGGCATTTTCCCTCAAGATAGCTGAGGTCAGAGAACGAACAATGAATGGTGTGTATATTGTACATTCTGATCCCTTGCAGACAAAGTCAGGAAGTGACAAACATGTTCTAGTCCTCATATCCAACTCGAAGATTCCTGATACACCAGGAAAAGCCAATGCTCTTCCCTCCAAATGGAAAAGTTATATGATATATGAAACAAATGAAGTTTTGAAATATTTTAGCAATAATTTAACACAAGATAAGGTGGCATTTTAATATCAATTAAAAGAGGGGCGCCTGGGTGGCGCAGTCGGTTAAGCGTCCGACTTCAGCCAGGTCACGATCTCGCGGTCCGTGAGTTCGAGCCCCGCGTCAGGCTCTGGGCTGATGGCTCAGAGCCTGGAGCCTGTTTCCGATTCTGTGTCTCCCTCTCTCTCTGCCCCTCCCCCGTTCATGCGCTGTCTCTCTCTGTCCCAAAAATAAATAAACGTTAAAAAAAAAAAAATTAAAAAAAAAAAAAGAGATAGAGGGGTGCCTGGGTGGCTCAGTTGGTTGAGTGTCTGGCTTTGGCTCAGGTCACGATCTCACCATTGGTGAGTTTGAGACCCACATCGGGCTCATTGCTTGTCAGCCCATCAGCAGAGCCCGCTTCGGATCCATCCCCCTCCTCTGCCCCTCAGCCACTTGTGCTCTCATAAAAATAAACAAATATTTTAAAAAATAAGATAAAAGAGACACAGAAAAAGATCAATCTTAGGAATGGCAATAACAAAAATGGTCCAGATTCTTTTGGCAAAGGCCAAAAACTCTGCTGTTCCATTTGTCCCGCACTGAACAGAGGGGAGTCAAGGACTTGATTGCAGGTAACAGTAATTCCCTAGGTCACTTTTCCTGTTGATTACTCCATTGCCACCTAAAAAAATCTTAATTAGTTCATCTACTCATGAAGTCATCCTGAAAAACATACAGTCAAGTAGAGGGAATGGGCATAACACAATCGAAGTATATTAATGTGCTTTTATCTTTTGCATGGTCTTTTACATATCATTCTTTTGTCCTTTTCCTTAGAAGCATAGTTTGCCCTGGAGTTTGGGGAAGAATAAGAATATTCGAGCAGAAATGGAAAGGAAAGAAAAAGCTGATACTCAGCTTTTGTCACCGAATCTACAGAAAAGCAAGCCTTGACATTTCAGCATTGTAAAGAAAGAAAGGATTTTCTAAATTCTTTTAAGCTCTCATTAATATAGCATGAGCTGGATCTGAAGGGCTTAATAACTGAATTTTGCCATAAGCCTGAAATACAGGGAACTCAGGATCAGGGCTACATCAGAGGTGGGAAGGCAGGGGGAACAGGGAAACCAGAAGAACTGAGCATTAGCCTCAATGACACTAATTCCCAAAGAGATTAAGACAAAAAAGTTTAAATACAGTTAATTGGCAACTTTGTTCCTCCTCCCTCTTTAAACTGCTCCCCCATACTTATTCATTTCAGTGGAGGGTCATGAAGAATATTATATTAGTTATAGACCGCTATAAAGCTACAAATTATTTGCACACCTGAGTTCCAGGACATGTAAATTCACTGTGTCCCTTGTACAGGAGCCAATGAGAGGGGAGATGAATCTCTGTTTGGCTCGCCAGGAACTCACAACTATGTCCTGAGCCTCAACAGATCTCTGAGTGTTGGGATAGAACAGATGTGCCTGTCTCTGTTTTCCAGAGGATTCAACGCAGCCTCAAACTCATTTAATCCTTCTATCTTTGAAAGCTTTTAGGACCTTTGACACTGGGGGTCAGTCCCACTCAAGCCCAACCTTAATTTTTATATGAAAACACGTGGACGTTCAGCTCTATGACGGGAACCACTCCAAACCACCTTGCTGCTAGCTCACTCCAAAATGATACTCCAGTTCCACTTCATCTCTGCCTGTTACTAAGGTTTCTACACCACTTTCAGCTGCTCAGCATCACTGTCTTACTTCCTACTTCAGAGTTTCTCACCTACTTTGTTGCCTCATACTCACTGGGGAAGTCACAGGAGACCGAGACAAATGGACTGCCCAATAACTAGAACCCAGCTCAGGAATTGGGCGATGGAAGGTCAGGGATCGGGCAGTCACCCTGGGAGCTCTGGGAGAGGAAGTGAAGACGTAGCCTGGGAAACCAGGAGGACCACACCATCCCTGGTGTCGCGTGAGGGACTGGGTCCTGGCCAGTCCTGCTTTGTTTTATATCTCCCTTGGCAAGTTCTACAATACCATTTCAGAGAGTTCAAGAACAAACAGCTAACTTCAACCCATAGTCAGGTTTTTGAAGAAGTGACCAACAGATTACCAAGCAATTTTAATTACATCTCCTTTGTCTCACTTAGTGGTTGTTTTCATCCTGTGGAGAATACAGTTAAAGTTGAGGTAAGTCCTAGCCTTGCTGCTTTTATTTTTAAGCTTATTTATTATTTTGAGAGAGAAAGACAGACAGACAGACAGATATACAGAGAGACAGAGAGAACAGGCATGTACATGAGCAGGGGAGGGGCAGAGAGAGAAAGAGAGAGAGAATCCCAAGCAGGCCCCACATTGTCAGCACAGAGCCTGACTCGGAGCTTGATCCCAACTGTGAAATCATGACTTGAACCAAAATCAAATGTCAGACACTTAACCAACTGAGCCACCCATGTGCCCCCCATCCTTTCTGCTTTAATACTCTTTCCATCCAGGCAATTATCTTTCTTTCCTAGATCTTGCTTGTTTAAAACCTTACATCTTGGTATATATTCCTTTGCACTGTTGTTAGGAAAATGTGGATTTGTTAGTATTTGGAGTGTTTAAAAAATATTTTTATGTTTATTTTATTTTTTTTTAAATTTTTTTTTCAACGTTTTTTTATTTATTTTTGGGACAGAGAGAGACAGAGCATGAACGGGGGAGGGGCAGAGAGAGAGGGAGACACAGAATCGGAAACAGGCTCCAGGCTCCGAGCCATCAGCCCAGAGCCTGACGCGGGGCTCGAACTCACGGACCGCGAGATCGTGACCTGGCTGAAGTCGGACGCTTAACCGACTGCGCCACCCAGGCGCCCCCGTTTATTTTATTTTTGAGAGAGAGAGACAGACAGAGCACGAGCAGGGGGAGGGGCAGGGAGAGAGGGAGGCACAGGATCCAAAGCACCCTCCAGGCTCTGAGCTGTCAGCACAGAACCCGACGAGGGGCTCAAACTCACCAACCGTGAGATTATGACCTGAGCCAAAGTTGGTGCTCAACCGACTGAGCCACCCAGGCGCCCCAGTGTTTTGAGTGTTAAAGACCAGTGATTTAATGGCCAAATGGAGCATTAGCAAGTGGTGGGAGAGGGTTACCTTGTTTGGCATGGTTGCTCATTACACTTGCGAATCTGTGGCTCAGGCTTGGTTAGGTATTTGCATTTCTTGTTGTCCACAATGCTGATGTTTTTGTTCATGATTTTTGTGCAAGACACTGTTGTCTTCCTTTCTCCTGAAAAGAGCAAACAAACAAAGAAATGAGAGGCCTTTATGTAAATGGGCTTAGGAGGTGTGCATAGGCTGGTTGTAATTTTCAGATTTGTAAAGGAATTTTAAGTTATATCAATGAAGATATAATTTAAAATTTACACGCAAATACATCTCTAGGCTTAAGGAAGATAAATGGTAAGGTTTTCCTCACTAGAAATTAAATGGCAAGTTTTACATTCCCAAGGGATTGTGGCAGCATAAGTTGATAAAACATTAATTAAGGATTTGTTGGTAAGGACTATGCTATCTTTTAGCATTAAGTGGTGGAAAGCTGTAATTTGCAAAAAACCTGTATACTTTCATGGAAGCACATAAACACGCGTATGTATTTTATCATTTGGCTCTGTACCACCTGTGCTCTGTAGTAAGTTATGGAAAGCAGGCTTTTCTGTATATTTTTAGTATAACTCACACCTTTATTCTTATTGTCTCTGATAAAAGTGTTTTAGCGCAATGAGGAATTCTAGAAATATTCGTTCCCTATTCATTGTGATGTTCTCTAAGAAAAGCTATGGGACTCCTGCTATTTTTCACCAGATTTCAGAAAAATGGCTTCTCTACTTTCTCTGTTATGATAAAGTCTGATTAGAGTAGGTTAAAATGACCACTAGTATGGTATTTCTTGTTCTTTGAGACCGATAAGAACACTTACTTGACAACATTTTTGTTATTTCATCTGGTACCTAAAGAGTCTAATAAATATATGCTAATTCTGTTTCTCTATAAAAGTCTAAATATCTACGTAAGATTTAATAATCTAATTTAACTTATTGTTTGACATTATAAAGTAATTACATCTACCAACAATTTTAAGGCCAGATGGGTCATAAAGGATTAAGAAAATAATCTCAAGTCTTCTGGGTCTCTACTGAAAGGCCATTAGTTAGGGTCCCATGACTGTCATGCAATGGGTAATTAGGAAACTCAGAGCATTCATGACAGTCATGCCAAATATGACAGGCTGGGCTGGTGGCACAGAGGTCACTCTGTGATTTAACTGACAGACAGGGAAGGCTGGCATCAAGAAAGAAGAAAAGAAGGAATGTAGACAGAGAGCTACTTTGAGTAATTTTTAGTATCTTTTGCTTTGACCTGAATGGGGGATGGGGAGAAGCAACAAGGTGGCCCAGAAGAAGGCAAAGAACAGTTGTTGGGTTTGAGGATCTTCCCTTCACCTGCCTCTCAACAACACTGAGCATAGTCCCATGACAATTTGTAGTATACAAAAAGGATTCTCTCTCCACCCCCGTATGTGTGTGTGTGTGTGTGTATTAACTAACAATTATATCTGTGATTATTGCATATCATGTTATTGAAATCATTTAGGTCTTCAGTTTTATTTTCTAGTACAAGTAGCACAATGTTGGCCAAACTATTCCCGGTCTGGAGAATTCCGGTGCAATACAGCTTATTCTATGGGAGCTCCATATAGACAACATAGTGCCAGGCATGTAAAAGGCCCTTTTTCCCAGCTTGGCAAATAGAACGTGAGCTCAACTGCAGTGTCCAGGCTAAGGACTTTATGGTCAGCTGCCTACTTGAATGAACATCTCTGCCTCAGAAGTCCTGGCCCTGACCTGTGTACCTCACATTTTCAGGCAAGCTGATGCCAACTGGTAGAAAAAAAGACAACATTTTACGCTGGAGGTAAATGCTTAGGGGCTGTCCAGGCTATTCCCAGGTAGGCCAAGAAGGGTGGAGTGCGGCATCACATGTAATCACAGAAGTGTTCAGTACCACCAACTTCAATTTTCAAATAAAATGCTAGAAAAGCAGAAATGGCTTATGTTCGTTTTTTTTGCAGAAAAAAAAAAAACTGGCCTCAGAAGGTAGGAGTTACCTAAGTGTAAATAATCGGGACACAGAGTTTTGGGTAACTTCTTCCTAGTTTCCCATGTTCCAGGTGCACCTTTATGACCTGATGCACAATTAAATAGATATTATGCAAGTTCTGTATAATGCGAACATATGTAAGTAACAATTTCTACATTATGATGATGCCCACTTAAAAGCAGGATTAAAATACACGTTCCTTTCATCAAATATAAATGTTAGTTTTAAAATCGAATTTAAGGCCTTCAAATTCCTAAGACGCTCTTTTGCAGAATAGATGTGGTTGCCTAAACTAATTTAAAGAGTGAGTGGCTTTCTGCCAAATACAACACACACACACAAATGACTAACAGACAGTATCCAGAAAGCTTTTGTGAACATGTATGTAGTCATGCAGTAAATAACTCAGGGCTAATTACACTGCATTTCTTTCCTTTCCTCACGAAATGCATAACTTTAGTTATACTACCCCAGAGCTCACATATGAAGCTATTGAAAAAAAATGTTTTGAGGACAAGTGTTGATATGTCAAAAGAGACATAGGTTTCTATCTCATTTCAGGGAGCACCTTGGTGTTCAAGGAAAGTGGAAAGGCATGTGATGATGAATTGGGACATTTCCATCTACACTGGAGCAAGGAAGCTCACATCATACGTTTTTTGGCAGAGAGGATAGACTTGGCCCTACTTTTAAAAAATTTCATTGAACAAAAACAATAGAATCAGGGGGAAGAAATCTATTGCTCAGCTACAGGCACACTATGCCTATGAAAATACAACTAGATCTTCAAGCCATATGGAAATGTTATTGTTTGACTTTTTTCTTTTATATATTTTTATGTTCCAGCCAACACAGGAAATTTCCATTCTAGCATCTAATAGCAGTATTTACAATGCATCCCGTACTGTGGAACCTAGGGACGGACCCAAAGTGATGAAGTAACTGGCTTTCCGCCTGAGCCATGAGTAGCTGCAAGCTGTTGACAGTGTATTACTTGCTTTACGGCAATTAACTTCACCTCTAGGTCATTCCCGTTAAATCGGTGTTGGGGAAATCAGTTGTGATGCTTTGAATACAATTATGAATACAAGAATATGACCATTAAGCAATTGGTCTCATTGCCAAATTCGGGCAAAATCTGAAAATGAAGGGTAATTTTTATTTACTGACTCTGTTCTTTGAAGACACTTAACAAAGACTAGATGCATGTGCCTTCTTTTCCAGTCTCAGATACAAGCTGATCTTCTTTCTATGCTCTATATTTAACCCCATGAAATGGATATTTTTAATAAAACTATATTCTATCCACATAGATCACATTTCTAGAACTGGCACCATAAATGTGGAAACACGTTCTTGGGAATGTGTTCAGTGCTTCAGTATATGTAGATGAAATTCTATCTTATTAGATGTTCCAAACTTTTTTTTTTAACATTTATTTATTTTTGAGACAGAGAGAGACAGAGAATGAACGCGGGAGGATCAGAGAGAGAGGGAGACACAGAATCCGAAACAGGCTCCAGGCTCTGAGCTGTCAGCACAGAGCCCGACGCGGGCCTCGAACTCATGAGCAGTGAGATCATGACCTAAACCGAAGTCGGACACTTAGCTGACCAAGCCACCCAGGCGCCCCTGTTCCAAACTTTTAAATAAAACTGTGGACCTCTACAAGACAGAGATTATATATAGTCATTGGGCTTTATCATTTTCTTTCAAATTATCTATTTATTTTCTATTGAACTCACAATGGCCAGCAAGCAAGTAACCCAAAAGTAAATATATTTTCATAAGGATGAAGTGCTCTTCTCTGAGCACTCCTTAGAAATATGTAAAATGCAGGGGTTTCTTTAGGCATACAATTGCTAACTTGGTCAACTTCCAAAATTGTGCATTCCATTTGATTCTTAGTCATTTTTTGACATTTCTGTAAAAAGTTTCCCTCAGGGCTTGGGCTTAATATTAAAATGACTATTTCATCTTTTTTTTTTAATGAAAGTATTTTTATTTTGTATTGTTTTCAACACCCAATATATAATCCAAACTGAACTTATCATTTCCATGCACATAAGTAGTTTAATGGGATCCCATAACTTCCAAGATAAATTTAACTTGAGTCCTAGCATAACACTCAAGGACTTTCGTGCACTAGCTTCTTTCTATAAAAAGTAGAAAATGGTCAAGTTACTTCCCACTCCTCGATCCTCATATTTTACACCCCAGAAATAAACATTCTCACAAACCTGAGTGCCTTTGCACCTAGGCATAGCCCTGGAAAGCTTTTTACATCTTCCCATATCACTTTGTGTAGTGATTTTACTATTATCTGGCCCCTATTAAATGAACAGTGAATTCTCTAAAAGAAGAAAGCACTCATCAATGGACCACTTAGCAATACTGACTCCACATTCAGTATTGGTAAAGGAATCAATGAGTGCTATATAAGCATGTAAGTCAAGACCAAAGTACTTTCTGTGCTAAGAGGTTCATCTCAAGACTACTTCCTAAAATGGTGAAAAGTCATTGGCAAACCACATGACTAACTGTGGGGCACAGTTACCCATGGCAATTTCAGTCAATGAATTATAACGTAGGTATCAAAATTCAAGTTGATAAAGAGTTTACATTAACATAAAATGTTCTTATTAAAGAAACTGGAATACAAAACTGTGTTAAATAATATTCAAGTAAAATAATGCAGAGAACAAAAAATATATTTTGGTGCATTTTCTTCAACTAATAACATTTACTGTGGTGCATGCAATGTGCCTTTAAGATGGAAAAATGGAAACAAACTGTACCAGTGCAAAGGTATGGGTATTCTATTCGGAGACGTCTCCTCAACTTGGACCCGGAGGCTTGGATCCTCCTCAGAATCTGTTCACGCACAAGGAAAGCTGTGTCTGAAGGATCTCATGATACAAGGCCAACAATGAGAGTTGTCAGCTGGTAGGGCTTGGACTATGTGAAGAATGTGGTATTTGACCTACTTTGTTCCCTTCAAATTGTATCTCTTTAGTCTTCCTAAAAGCATGTTTAACTATTTATTTATTTCAAAAAGGGATTATGGAATTCTGGAGCCCTTATTCTAGGTTTTATATCATTAATTCATCCACTAGCTCAAAATAAACTCTAGAGTAATGCAGTTATTGTATCCAGTATTTGGAATGCTAATTCCACATACCCCCTCAGATATTAAGAAATGATACACCTCTAATACCTCTGAACTCCAAGAGCACTTAAAACAGGTCTTTTATGTCAAAAAGAACTTGATCCAGTAAACCTTACATCTGAGGTGCCAAAATAAACTTAAAACAGTCCTTCAAAGAGTTTTTAGATGTTTTAGAACACCAATGCAAAGTAAACATTTATTTCCCAAATACATTTTAAGCTGTTTGAAAATAAAAGGACCCCATTTTAGTGGCCAATGCAAAAATATAAAATGATACACCCTTTCAAATTTTTCTAGAACTGTCATTAGAATGGGAAAAGATGAGGGGTGCCTGGGTGGCTCAGTCGGTTGGGCGTATGACTTTGGCCCAGGTCATGATCTCAGTTAGTGAGTTTGAGCCCCGTGTCAGGCTCTGTGCTGACAGCTCAGAGCCTGGAGCCTGCTTCAGATCCTGTGTCTCTCTCTCTCTCTCTCTCTCTCTCTCTCTCTCTCTCTGCCCCTCCCCCACTCACACTAGGTCTCCATCTCTCTCTCAAAAAATGAATAAACATTAAAAAAAATAAAAAGGAATTTGAAAAGATGATGTCAAAAAGCATACATGTTACTGTGTTGGAAAATTTTTCTTGAGATCATCAACATCCATTTGATATTTAAAAATATTCCTTCTAAAGGCTTTTTATATCTTGTAATAACTAGTATTAATAAAACTATATTGCACGGTGAATTAACTTTAATTTGGGTTTTCAGTCTAAAACAGTTTTGAGACGCTGACATAAAAGATCATTACAATAAAAATTTAGCTACCTGATAGTAGGGACCTTTTAAAAATTTCTTTTTCCCCCTTATTGCTGGCAATCTAACGCCTTACAACAGAATCCAAAAAATAACATGTCAAACATTGAAATTTTATACAGCTCTGTGATATTTTATTTGCTCTTGCTTAATATAGTCCTGCGAAGTAAAATAGTGCTATTATTCGCCTTTGCTGTTGAAGATAAATTTTGCATGAATCTGTTTCCAATGTTCTGTGCTTTGAACTGACTCTCCTTTAATTCATGAATATGCTGAAAGATTACAGAGCTCTTTCTGGCTATAAAATGGACAATACGAAGTTCGAAAAGATACGATTCCTGAAATCCTGTCCATCCACTTTATTTATGAACTGCAAAGGAAAATAATACCAAAAGCCCAGAAATATCTTGGCATTGAAAGTAATATGTACCCTATTAACATAGAGATAATTGAAAACTGTTGAATGAACACAGTGGAACAGATTTGAGAGAGAAGGTCTGTGCGAGCGCAAATCATATAAAGACTGGGTATAATTAGGACTTATTTTACAAAATAAAAACAAAAACATATCTAATTTCTCATTGAACAGATTCAGTAAAACATCTCTTTGAATCAAAACAAAACTTATATGATCTCTAAGGGACCTGACCTATTTTGTGAAAAGAAATGACATTAAGCCTTTTGAGCTGCTCTTGAAGAAAATATGATGTGAGGAAGAGAGAAGATTTGAGTTTAGGAGTCCTGGATTCTAACTTGAACTCTACTCCCACAGGGCATGTGGCCTTGGGAAGTCCCTTAATCTCTACACATTTAAATTTTCTCATATTGATAATTAAGAAGTTATGTTTAAGAACATCTAGACGTAGCAAATCTCTATTCCTTAAGGTTTGGCAATTGGCAAAACACAATCTAGATTGTAATGAATGTGATTTTGGGAAAAAAAAAATTAACCACCCCTCCCCCATAAATTTGTTTATTCAAAATGAGGATTGACAAATTCTGTATGTTTACTTCTAATGTAGCTCCTTTTTGACTGCAATTGCAGAAGAAAGAAAAAAAAATGAGGAAAACGAAATTTACTGGGCAAACATTTTTCTGTTTAGAGTTTCAAATACAAACAGATTTTAATGAATGCCTTTCAGGGATCTAACAAGAACTATCAACCCTGTCATCACTCTACTGCCCTGCAGCTCACCATTGGATGGGGGCGGGTCTTCCTTTTATCTGAGTTGTATTAAAGAGAAAATTCTAATTGTACAGATTTTCATTTCAAATGTATTTGTTTCTAATTTTGCTTCTGGTTTTTATTTGGATAGACGATATAAAGCAGAACCCCCTAATTGTAATGGGCCCTGGCATCACTAAAGAATGGGTGGAACAGAGGAACAGGACTTTGCATGTTTATGGGACAGGACTTTGCATGTTTATGGGACCACTAGCAAGAGAAGACAGGGGGGCAGAGGATCCCAAGTCACTTGGTGATAATGGGGTCCCTGGAGAAACATGGTCTATGAAAACTTCACTGTGACAAGGGTGACTGGTAGCATTTTTTATAATTGCTAGAGCAATTTGACATCCTTTCCCTGTAATTACTCTATATCCTCAGGAGCAAAGTATGTCCTGTGTCTTCTCCTTCTCTTGTCCCCCATGTTGCCTTTGCTCTGGCTACCTGAGAGGGCCAGATGTACCAGCAGTTGGCTGGGAACCCAAAGGCTCTGAGCTCTCTGGCAGGAATCCTCTTCCCCATCCTCTGTACCTCTACATGTTCTTGCCACCTTTTCCCGCTCTCTCCTGAGGGTACTGTTTGCTGTACTTCCAGCTGGGTGGCCATTTTCTTACTTAGGTCCCACACCTTTGGATGGAGAGGTGGCATGGCTGTCCAAGCTCTTCACTGCTATGACCAGACCATCTTCCCTTTCTTCTTTTTAAACCTACACCTTTGGATCAGACTCTGTGACACATTTTCCTTGCTGCTGCATCAACTCCTAGGTCACTCCCTCTCTCTAAGATTTTATCTTCTAGGTGATTGTGATATTTGCTAACACTGCCCCTGGCACTATTTTTGTGTTTACAGTATTCATTTGAATGGATCCCTACCCAGAGATCTTACCTTTCACTTTACTCAAGCCACCAATTTTCCTCATTTTGTTATTACCAAAACTATAACCCCTCCATAACCTAACCTCTATTTTCTGTCACCATCTCCTGTACTTCCATTCCTTCTCCTTGAGTACCCCAAGTCTAAAAGTTCTTTAGCCCCACTGAGCTGTGGCGTCTGTCAGTCCTACCACCTTTCTACTGTCTTTCAATCCCCTCATACCTTTACCTTGGTTCCTTATACAACTAAACTCCATGGTCAACCATTTTCAACTCCTTGCATTCAATCTTGGGACCATGTTCTCTCATTTTATTATACTCACCTGGCAATTTCCAAACTTACTCACAAGTGTATCTAAATGCTGTACACAGCTGGAGGGCAACATATTATTATGATGACTGGAGTCAAACTAAATTCATGACCATTAACTTCAAGTGAACCATGAAAGCTATTGAAAAATCAAAATACACGGACCCAATTCATTCATTCTCTCATTGTCTTAAGTGACCATTTCACATCACTCTTCAAAATTCTAATGTCTTCTGTTCCACCTTCATGCTCAGCAAGATGCTCTTTAAGGATAAGTTCGTGACACCTGTTGCTGCTCAGATACTGTCCTTTCTCCTGTTATGAGGGATGTGCTGTCCATATTTCTAGGTAGAGTCAACTACTCCCTCTATCCAATCTTGCCTACTCAAGGATATCACAACAGCAATTTTTTTTGCTCTCTCCATTGCATCACTAGTTTTTTGTCCTATTCTAGAAAATGCACATTGGCAAACAATCATATATAGGCTCCCTTATTAAAAACAACAACAAACTCTTTGACTCACAGTCCCCTCCAGCTATTGCCACATTTCTGTTTTCTTCTTTCAGCAAGATTTCCTGGGTTACTTTGAGTCTTTTCTCCATTTCACACCATGATTATTTTCTTTTGAATCCACTCTATTTAATCTTTTGACTCAACTACTTCATTAAAATTATTTTTGTCAGGATCATCATTGGACTCTACATTTCAAATATAATAAATATATTTAAATCAAATAAATATATTTGAAAATATAATAATAAATATATTTAAATAAAGTAAATACATCTGAAAATATAATAAATATATTTGAATATAATAGTCAACTTTCAGTCTACAGTATTTTTGACCTGTTAGTTTTTCATAGAGTTGATCATTCTATCCCTCTTATAACACTTTCTCACTTACTTTACATGAAAGCACTCTCTTCTGCCTGCTTCTTCTCCTAGGATGGTGGTTACTCATTTTAACTTGCTTTGCTGCTTCCTTCTCTCTCTGAAGTCTAAAGAGTAGAGTGCCCCAAGACTCAATCCTTTAGCAGCATCTCTCTCTCTTCACTCACTCCTTAGGTGACTTGAGCCTCAGCATTTTAGAATACCTACCATATATTTTCTATCTCTAGTCTGATCTTCTCTCCCGGCCACCCAACTTACATAGCTTACTTGATGTCACACTTAGATGTCCCATAGGGATCTCACACTTCTGTTGGAAATCAAACTCTTTCTTAATCCTGCTATTGCACAGGCTTTCCTAGGTAAGTTGACGGTGACTTCGTCCTGCCAGTTGCTTGGTCAAAGCCATCACAGTCATCCTTGACATCTTTCTTTCTCTCACACTCCACATGTAGCCTTTCAACAGATCCTATTGATTCTACTTTAAAAAATATACAGAACCTGACCACTTCCTCCTATGTCTACTGCTACCACTGTGGCCAAACTATTATCATCTCTTTCTTAGATTATTGCAATAACTTTCTGGTTGATCTACTTCTCCTCTTTTCTTTTATTCCATCTAGTCTCAACTCAGACATACAAAAACCTTTTTAAAACATAAACCAGAATAAGCCACTTCTCTATTCAAATCCTCTAATGGCACATAACATCACTCAGTAAAGGAGAACCATGCTAGCATTCTTGCTATTCCTGGAGCATTCCAACTCTACTCCCACCTCAGAACCTTTGCCTGGAACCCATTCCCACCGGACACCCCACCAGACACCCTCTTGTGCCCATCCATAGTCACTACAGATTTTTAAATCAGTGTGGTCTCCTCACTGAGGCCTTCTCAGACTATTTTCTGCACCTACCCCCTCCCAACTCCCAACCCGTATTTATTTTTCTCTCTTGCTTAATTTTCATCGAGAGTATTCTTCACATTTTGAAACTATATTACTTCTTTGTATTGTATATTTTCCTTTTCCTTTTCCTTTTCCCCCAAACCTTCTCCCCCACATGCTAGTCTGGTTTGCACCTTTGCCTGCTCCTGCCGAAGCACACTTAGGCTATGTATATCAACAGTTTCTTTGCCTGGAAAACAAAACTGATATTCCACTTCTCTGTATTTTGGTATAATTGAATATAATGTTTCCTTTTAGCCTTCAAAAGAAGCTCTTACTAAAGAACTATAGAAAATGTGTTATGAGGTACAAAGCACAACGGAGATACTATGCTGCTCATGACCTGAGATCTTGCCTTGGCCTAACAGGCTCTGAGAGTGACAGTCTGTTGCATCTCTGGGAATCAAGGATCTCATTAGTAGGATTAAGTGATTTGCTAGGCTCACATTTTAGGCCGAGGTAATTTTGGGCTTTTGCCTCCTTAAGTTCTACTATGAAAAAATAATTTAAAACCTGTGAGTGAAGTTTCGAGATACATCCATATTTTATAGAAAATAGTGACATATACTTTTGAAAAATCGGAAGAAAGCAGTGGGGGGGATGAAATGATGTCCTCCATGTGCTCCGTCTAGTCACCCTAAGTATGCAGGTGGCAAAGAAGCAAGCTTGAGGCTGCTCCTTCACGGCACCCTTATATTTATTGCAGGTCTACGATTCTTGTGGGTAGAGGTACTCCAGAGTTTGAAGCTGTTAAGATTCTAAAAAATTAAAAAGTAAATACAGAAAGTAACTATAAAAGCATGATGCATGATGGAACAGCTTGTGTGGGGTCTAGGGCAACCCTGCAAGCAAACGCATTAATATTTACGCAAAGCAATGCAATGAATCACTGTAAATGGCCTTTTTTCAATTCACGTCCAATTCTGCCACAAAAGAGTTCGGCTTTTAGGGGCCAAATGTGTCACAAAAAAGTTTCAGCTTCCACTCCTTTATGGAGCTTGGAATTTCAGAGAAGGGTTTGCAGAGCTGTCTTAATTCTCAGTGAGTAATCAGAAAAAAACTACAGTTTTGGTAAGATAAATATTGGAAAATCCTTCACCTCCTCCACACGTGGCATCACAATCTTCCCAGCCTGTGTGCGTCCACATGAAAAGGGGTTCGGGTGCTTTTGAGCTCTGATTCTCTGGAAGAGGGTCCGACGGGATAGTATATTCATAGTGAAGACCATAATTTTGGTCTTGAAATAGCAGCACCTATAAGATATGAAAGTGATCAGGGCAGATGGGTTAAAGGAGAGCACAGACAATGTGAAGTCTAATACCAAGGATACTGATATCTTAAAACACTTATTACATGGTGTGCATGCTCTTTTTACATGCAGAATTGTGACATTATTACTGAAATCATCGAAGTGTCATACTTCTGAAAAGACTGCTGTTACACATTTACCTCTGAGCTAAAGACAACATGAAAAATGGCCCACTTAATGAGGTCATAGATACCAGATCATTTTTTTTTAATCTATGAATGGACTAGGCAGTTTCCCAAAGTATGATACATGTAGAAGATGAAGTTAGTGGAGGGGACGGGGCTATCTGTCCTACCTAACTTCAAGAGATAAGCCATAATCTAATGTCAAACGTAGACCTTCCACTCATATAAAACAGAAAGATGGACAGAAAGTCCCTGTGTCACTGGTAGAGGAAGAGGATAGAAGACTTTGGGAATCACTTCACCCCAGAAGGGACAGAGAACGTCCAAACTAACCAGAGAACAACAATATTTTTCCATGTTGCTTAAAGTTAACTTCCAATTTTGGCAACATTACTGATTTTCCATTTGCAGCAAAGATCATTTCATTTGAAAAGAAATTTATGTTAAAATGAACTCTTTAATAAATATTAACTTAATAATGGTACAGTTAGGTACACATATGTAAACAGTGCAACAAACCAAGAAAAATGCATGAGGATAACTGCACACTGGGCCACACTGGACTAGCACATAAGCAGAGACCATGTCTGTTTTGCTCCTCCCTGGTGCCCAGTGCCAAGATTAGAAGGACATCATCTTGGGCAATCATGTCTATTTTAAATGAAAGAGGGGTGCCTGGGTGGTTGAGTAGGTTAAGCATCTGACTCTTGATTTCAGCTTGGGTCATGATCTCATGGTTTGTGAGATTGAGCCCCACATCGGGCTCTATGCTGACTGTGTGGATCCTGCTTGGGATTCTCTGTCTCTCCCTCTCTCTCTCTCTGCCTCTCCCCCCATCTCTCTAAGTAAGTAAATAAGTAAACTTAAAAAAATAAAAACTTTAAAAAAATAAAAAAATAAAATAAAATAAATGAAAGAAAAATGCCTGAAGTATATTCATTTTAAATGAAAGAATGAATGAGAATATATGTTCCTTTAGAAGTACATTTACACAAAATATGTCAACCCCATGGAACATATTACTTCTTTGAATCTGAGAATCTATACAATGCAATATCATGCATAAATCATTATCTAAAATTTATATTTTGTTAAATTATTAAAGAACTTTGTTGGATATTAAACCTCTATCAAGGGAGTTGTAATGACAGGTAATTTACAGTTAACACTCAATGGGAAAAAAAATTACATGAGCCCAGGGTTAATTTTCTTTGCTTTTTTTCCCTCAATATTCTGCTCAATATATCAACAGAAATCCTAAGATATATTTTAATATGTGGATCTGGGAACTAACATACTGGAACTATAAATCAGTTGTATCAATAATAAAAATAATAGTTTTTAAATTCACGTACACATAACATACTGGGATACTCATTCTAAGTACATCACAGTGTTGATTTTGGCATTAAATATTGCATTTGATGTTGCCAGTTATAAGTGACTTGGGGCTAAATGAGTTAAGAGAGAGAGAGATAGAGATTGACTTATCTTGTTTATGGACATAACCAGACTATTACATAGTTTTTAAAGGGATAAAAGGAACATAAATTACAGCTATTTGCCAACTTCTTTAATTTAATGAAAACATGTCTCTTTTTCCTTAAAAAACTACCTTTTCATTGATAGAACTTTAGATTGTCCTTGAATATCTAATGCCATTTAAAATAAAGACATTGGCTACAAAATCATTAGCTCGCTCTTAAACCATCTGAGTTTGGCAGTGTATCTCTGCGAGAAGGAAAGTGTGACCACGTTACAGTTGAGGGGCACATTTTGAAGCATGGCAGCAGAAGGTATTGCCTTTCAAAATTCAGTACCGGCTTTCAATCTGTAATAGTCATTAAAGAAAAATATCTTAGAAGTGCAGTTTCCCTTGGATTACTGAATAAATCCAGGTCACATAGATGCCTTCTTTTAGACATAGTTCACTGACTTTAATTATGCTTCATGCTTCCAGGAAAAACCTTGGTAATTACCAGGCAGATTAAGGATTCTGCAGCAAGGAAACTCCTCTGCCCAACACTGAGATCTCACAGACCGTTTTAAGATTTTGAATTAGAGACTTAATAAAGAGCACCGGTCTTGTTCCATAAAAAATGTAGGTTACATTCATATAAGGCAGGTTACCCGGTGGTATTTTCTGCAACCCAGGCATTAAAAATTGGTTTGTTGTTGATAATGTTGTTATTATAAGTGACCCAATCATGGAAAGAGCCAGATATTGGTCATACAGTGTTTGGTTAAGTCACTTTTTTTTTTCTTTCTCCAGATGGCATAGGGCACAGAGTGGAGTTTCCAATTCAAATTAAATAACAGGATCCAAAGAAACTGTGAGGAGATGAAGAACATAATGATTGAAAGTATATGCATACTTATGATCCCATGCTGTCTGGTGTGAAGAACTTACATCTAAGCTTTATATCAGGAGAGACTGATTAACACCTGGTTTATTCACAGCTGAATGACTTACAGTGAGACGCTGTGCCCGTTACTTAACCTATTTCATACTAAGTTTATTTTTTAATCTGTGAAATGGAACAGTAATAATACATATCACTCAGGGCTACTGTAAGGATTAAATGCTTTAATGAATGCAAAGCCCTTTGGAACAGTGTCTGACTCAGGGCTCAGTGAGTGGTATGTATGATCATTACTATTAAGATCTGGAGCAGAAGGTCCCCATGCATCTCACTTGGCTCCCTTCCTTCCTGTTGGTAAGGTCTATGATTTCAGTTCCATGAAACACTGTTATCTGAAATGTGGTCACTGGACCAGCAGCAGTGACATCATCTGGGAGCTGGTCAGAAACGCAGAGCTCATGTCCCACCCCAGATGAAACGAATCAGAATGGGCATTTGAACAAGAACCCCAGGTGATCTGCAGGAACATTAAAGCAGAAAAGGCAAACGGGCTGATATGTGATTTGAACCTCTGGCTCCTAGACCAGCAACACAGATGTCTCCAATTGAAGACAAATTCAAAACTTGAATTGTGTGCCGATATTAAGTAATGTGGCACACTACACTCCAAATAAACAGTCAGTTGATCGTGTTTTAGAGTTGTTTTTATGTGTGGACTTAAGGAGGTGTTGAAGTGTCTGAATTTCAGACTTTGCCACTAAGATGGAGAACGTGCCAGCTGTGCAGTGAGTGCTTGGCTACCGAGCCATTACCAGTGACTGCAAAGATCAAGGTCAAAAGGGGCATGTGAACCGGCCACCAGCTGG
Source organism: Lynx canadensis (assembly GCF_007474595.2). Classification (NCBI taxonomy): domain Eukaryota; kingdom Metazoa; phylum Chordata; class Mammalia; order Carnivora; family Felidae; genus Lynx; species Lynx canadensis. The sequence continues at coordinate 106,984,722 of NC_044303.2, read as the reverse complement.
GACACAGAGCCCCAGCGTTCTGCTCCCTTCACTTCATACTCGGTCCTGCCTGCCTCATACTGAGTCTTTTACTACATGGTAGTAAGAAACACTCAAATTTTCCTAATTCTTTACAGGAATCAATTCACCTATAAGAGAACAGAAGAGGGTGATTGGAAGCACTGTTAGACGTGTTTACCAAATCTTTTCCCAGGGAGGATATCATTTTATCAAAGGCATTTTATATAGATTCAGAAAATGCCCATTCCATCGATGCTTGAAATGCTATGATTGGCCACACTATAACACTGTCTTTACAGACATCCACTCTGGTTAGCGATTCACTAAGATGCTGTTAGTAAAATTCCTCTTAGAAAAAATAGGCTCCTTCTTGCCTGATGATTTGCTTCTACTTTGAGTCCGTGAATTCCCTAAAACATCTTGTTCTTCCCCCAGTAATTTCTGGCTTTGACATCGTGATTTAGAATACATTAAAATGAGGGGCGCCTGGGTGGCTTGGTCGGTTGGGCGTCCGACTTCAGCTCAGGTCATGATCTCGCAGTCCGTGGGTTCGCACCCCACGTCAGGCTCTGTGCTGACCGCTCGGAGCCTGGAGCCTGTTTCGGATTCTGTGTCTCCCTCTCTCTCTGCCCCTCCCCCGTTCATGCTCTGTCTCTCTCTGTCTCAAAAATAAATAAACGTTAAAAAAAATAAAAAAAAAAGAAGACATTAAAATGAAAACCTAAAAACCCACCTCTCGGATAATTTTGAATGTCTACCTGACAATTCAACCTTGGAAAAAAGATTAGACAAGGTACATTAGGAAAGCCCTTTGCCATAGGAATCGGATTATGCAATGTCATCAGTTCGTCCCCTCATACCAGGAGGTGTAAAGGTGATGTGGTAGGACCTTTGGCGGAGATCTTCTCCCAGAGGCCTCGTCTTACATAATGAACAGTAGTGCCCGCTAAGTTGAATGCTCCCGAGTGTTCAATCTTCCAGTCACTATTAATAGACTGCTTTCCAGTGTCGCGTAGAGCTATAAAGAGGTTCAAAAATATTATGACAGTTGAACATGTCCTTATTTTGTTTCAAATGATTTTTTTTAATTGAAACTTCCAGACTCTTCCACATAATTGAATTCTCTAAGAGACATTTATATGAAGGTTAATTGAAGGCTTTTATGTCATAGTTCTATGAAAATGTTTTGATAAGGTAAGCCAATAAATCTTCCTAAATATTGTTTAAGCTAATCTTCATGGATTGAATATTTGACCATCTCCAAGTTTTTTATATTATAAATAATGCTCAGATAAATGTACCGTGTAATGTGTATATCTGAATATTTGCCTCAGACAGAATCCCAGATTTGGAATTACAGACCCAAATACGTTAAACATTTAAAGACTGTGAGAAATATTTTTAAATTGATTTTCACAAATGTTGCATCAATTTAGGCTTCTGTAACAGTGATCAAGAGTACCCAGCTTCAAATACCTCATGGAAGCACCTTTTTCTTGTATAATACTGCATCATGACTGAAGAGTTATCAGCTATCAGCTATAAAGTAGGAAATGCTCAAAACTTCTGGGACCTCCCCAAATTAACAATTATAAATATGTTATCTGGCTTTATTGGACTTCTAATCTAACTGGAATACGCTGAAACTCGTGTGGGAAGAATGAAGAAAACCTGTCTGAAAGATATCATTTCCTGAGGATGTTAACCAGGGGAAAAGAGAAGCAGAGAAAGAACATTCCAGACCGAGAGAGCTACACATGGGAAGGCCTTAAAGGTCACAGCTTGGTGAGAATCAGGGAGCAAGTATGCAGGACACCAGATGCGCTGAAGGGGATCATAGGAGGAGGCTGGAGAGGTAAGGAATCGCCGCACCTTACAGGCCTTGTTCATGTTTTAAGGGTTTTTTTCCTAAGAAAAAATACAAAGCTATAAAAGTTTGTGAACAATGTTGTATAGAAATGGACCGATATGGAGCAAATTTGGATGGGGAAGACAGTATATAACATTAACACAGTAGCCCAACTGAAAGTAATGGTAGCTTGGATTCAGGTATTGGAGAAAAATACCAAGAGGCATTTTGGAGTGAAACTGATAATATGTGATGATGACTTGGCTGTCGTGGGTGATAGGAAGTATCAGGTATGATGCAACACTTTTAGGATGAGAAAATAGGTGGGTTATGACAACAAATAATGAGATGGGAAAGACAAGCAAAAGAACATGTGTGAGGAGAAATACCAGGAATTAAATTATCAACAAGGTAGATTTTTAAAAAATCTCTTGTTTAGTTGCTATTGGGGTTAAAGGTATTTTTCATTTGCTTATGAGTCATTTGCATTTGCATTTAAAATTTTTTTTTTTATGAAATTTATTGACAAATTGGTTTCCATACAACACCCAGTGCTCATCCCAAAAGGTGCCCTCCTCAATACCCATCACCCACCCTCCCCTCCCTCCCACCCCCCATCAACCCTCAGTTTGTTCTCAGTTTTTAACAGTCTCTTATGCTTTGGCTCTCTCCCACTCTAACCTCTTTTTTTTTTTTCCTTCCCCTCCCCCATCGGTTCCTGTTAAGTTTCTCAGGATCCACATAAGAGTGAAACCATATGGTATCTGTCTTTCTCTGTATGGCTTATTTCACTTAGCATTACACTCTCCAGTTCCATCCACGTTGCTACAAAGGGCCATATTTCATTTTTTCTCATTGCCACATAGTATTCCATCGTGTATATAAACCACAATTTCTTTATCCATTCATCAGTTGATGGACATTTAGGCTCTTTCCATAATTTGGCTATTGTTGAGAGTGCTGCTATGAACATTGGGGTACAAGTGCCCCTATGCATCAGTACTCCTGTATCCCTTGGATAAATTCCTAGCAGTGCTATTGCTGGGTCATAGGGTAGGTCTATTTTTAATTTTCTGAGGAACCTCCACACTGCTTTCCAGAGCGGCTGCACCAATTTGCATTCCCACCAACAGGGCAAGAGGGTTCCCGTTTCTCCACATCCTCTCCAGCATCTATAGTCTCCTGATTTGTTCATTTTGGCCACTCTGACTGGCGTGAGGTGATACCTGAGTGTGGTTTTGATTTGTATTTCCCTGATAAGGAGCGACGCTGAACATCTTTTCATGTGCCTGTTGGCCATCTGGATGTCTTCTTTAGAGAAGTGTCTATTCATGTTTTCTGCCCATTTCTTCACTGGGTTATTTGTTTTTCGGGTGTGGAGTTTGGTGAGCTCTTTATAGATTTAGATACTAGCCCTTTGTCCGATATGTCATTTGCAAATATCTTTTCCCATTCCGTTGGTTGCCTTTTAGTTTTGTTGGTTGTTTCCTTTGCTGTGCAGAAGCTTTTTATCTTCATAAGGTCCCAGTAATTCACTTTTGCTTTTAATTCCCTTGCCTTTGGGGATGTGTCGCGTAAGAGATTGCTACGGCTGAGGTCAGAGAGGTCTTTTCCTGCTTTCTCCTCTAAGGTTTTGATGGTTTCCTGTCTCACATTTAGGTCCTTTATCCATTTTGAGTTTATTTTGTAAATGGTGTGAGAAAGTGGTCTAGTTTCAACCTTCTGCATGTTGCTGTCCAGTTCTCCCAGCACCATTTGTTAAAGAGGCTGTCTTTTTTCCATTGGATGTTCTTTCCTGCTTTGTCAAAGATGAGTTGGCCATACGTTTGTGGGTCTAGTTCTGGGGTTTTCTATTCTATTCCATTGGTCTGTGTGTCTGTTTTTGTGCCAATACCATGCTGTCTTGATGATTACAGCTTTGTAGTAGAGGCTAAAGTCTGGGATTGTGATGCCTCCTGCTTTGGTCTTCTTCTTCAAAATTCCTTTGGCTATTCGGGGCCTTTTGTGGTTCCATATGAATTTTAGGATGGCTTGTTCTAATTTCGAGAAGAATGCTGGTGCAATTTTGATTGGGATTGCATTGAATGTGTAGATAGCTTTGGGTAGTATTGACATTTTGACAATATTTATTTTTCCAATCCATGAGCAGGGAATGTCTTTCCATTTCTTTAAGTCTTCTTCAATTACCTTCATAAGCTTTCTATAGTTTTCAGCATACAGATCCTTTACATCTTTGGTTAGATTTATTCCTAGGTATTTTATGCTTCTTGGTGCAATTGTGAATGGGATCATTTTCTTTATTTGTCTTTCTGTTGCTTCATTCTTAGTGTATAAGAATGCAACTGATTTCTGGACATTGATTTTGTATCCTGCAACTTTGCTGAATTCATGTATCAGTTCTAGCAGACTTTTGGTGGAGTCTATCGGATTTTCCATGTATAATATCATGTCGTCTGCAAAAAGCGAAAGCTTGACTTCATCTTTGCCAATTTTGATGCCTTTGATTTCCTTTTGTTGTCTGATTGCTGATGCTAGAACTTCCAGCACTATGTTAAACAACAGCGGTGAGAGTGGGCATCCCTGTCGTGTTCCTGATCTCAGGGAAAAAGCTCTCAGTTTTTCCCCGTTGAGGATGATGTTAGCTGTGGGCTTTTCATAAATGGCTTTTATGATCTTTAAGTATGTTCCTTCTATCCCGACTTTCTCAAGGGTTTTTATTAAGAAAGGGTGCTGGATTTTGTCAAAGGCCTTTTCTGCATCGATTGACAGGATCATATGGTTCTTCTCTTTTTTTTTGTTAATGTGATGGATCACGTTGATTGATTTGCGAATGTTGAACCAGCCCTGCATCCCAGGAATGAATCCCACTTGATCATGGTGAATAATTCTTTTTATATGCTGTTGAATTCGATTTGCTAGTATCTTATTGAGAATTTTGGCATCCATATTCATCAGGGATATTGGCCTGTAGTTCTCTTTTTTTACTGGGTCTCTGTCTGGTTTAGGAATCAAAGTAATACTGGCTTCATAGAATGAGTCTGGAAGTTTTCCTTCCCTTTCTATTTCTTGGAATAGCTTGAGAAGGATAGGTATTATCTCTGCTTTAAATGTCTGGTAGAACTCCCCTGGGAAGCCATCTGGTCCTGGACTCTTATTTGTTGGGAGATTTTGATAACCGATTCAATTTCTTCGCTGGTTATGGGTCTGTTCAAGCTTTCTATTTCCTCCTGATTGAGTTTTGGAAGAGTGTGGGTGTTCAGGAATGTGTCCATTTCTTCCAGGTTGTCCAATTTGTTGGCATATAATTTTTCATAGTATTCCCTGATAATTGTTTGTATCTCTGAGGGATTGGTTGTAATAATTCCATTTTCATTCATGATTTTATCTATTGGGTCATCTCCCTTTTCTTTTTGAGAAGCCTGGCTAGAGGTTTGTCAATTTTGTTTATTTTTTCAAAAAACCAACTCTTGGTTTCGTTGATCTGCTCTACAGTTTTTTTAGATTCTATATTGTTTATTTCTGCTCTGATCTTTATTATTTCTCTTCTTCTGCTGGGTTTAGGCTGCCTTTGCTGTTCTGCTTCTATTTCCTTTAGGTGTGCTGTTAGATTTTGTATTTGGGATTTTTCTTGTTTCTTGAGATAGGCCTGGATTGCAATGTATTTTCCTATCAGGACTGCCTTCGCTGCGTCCCAAAGCGTTTGGATTGTTGTATTTTCATTTTCGTTTGTTTCCATATATTTTTTGATTTCTTCTCTAATTGCCTGGTTGACCCACTCATTCGTTAGTAGGGTGTTCTTTAACCTCCACGCTTTTGGAGGTTTTCCAGACTTTTTCCTGTGGTTGATTTCAAGCTTCATAGCATTGTGGTCTGAAAGTATGCATGGTATAATTTCAATTCTTGTAAACTTATGAAGGGCTGTTTTGTGACCCAGTATATGATCTATCTTGGAGAATGTTCCATGTGCACTCGAGAAGAAAGTATATTCTGTTGCTTTGGGATGCAGAGTTCTAAATATATCTGTCAAGTCCATCTGATCCAATGTCTCATTCAGGGCCCTTGTTTCTTTATTGACTGTGTGTCTAGATGATCTATCCATTTCTGTAAGTGGGGTGTTAAAGTCCCCTGCAATTACCACATTCTTATCAATAAGGTTGCTTCTGTTTATGAGTAATTGTTTTATATACTTGGGGGCTCCGGTATTCGGCTCATAGACATTTATAATTGTTAGCTCTTCCTGATGGATAGACCCCGTAACTATTATATAATGTCCTTCTTCATCTCTTGTTACAGCCTTTAATTTAAAGTCTAGTTTGTCTGATATAAGTATGGCTACTCCAGCTTTCTTTTGGCTTCCAGTAGCATGATAAATAGTTCTCCATCCCCTCACTCTGAATCTAAAGGTGTCCTCAGGTCTAAAATGAGTCTCTTGTAGACAGCAAATAGATGGGTCTTGTTTTTTTATCCATTCTGATACCCTATGTCTTTTGGTTGGCGCATTTAATCCGTTTACATTCAGTGTTATTATAGAAAGATACGGGTTTAGAGTCATTGTGATGTCTGTATGTTTTATGCTTGTAGTGATGTCTCTGGTACTTTGTCTCACAGGGTCCCCCTTAGGATCTCTTGTAGGGCTGGTTTAGTGGTGACAAATTCCTTCAGTTTTTGTTTGTTTGGGAAGACCTTTATCTCTCCTTCTATTCTAAATGACAGACTTGCTGGATAAAGGATTCTCGGCTGCATATTTTTGCTGTCTAGCACCCTGAAAATCTCGTGCCAATTCTTTCTGGCCTGCCAAGTTTCAAAAGAGAGATCAGTCACGAGTCTTATAGGTCTCCCTTTATATGTGAGGGCACGTTTACCCCTTGCTGCTTTCAGAATTTTCTCTTTATCCTTGTATTTTGCCAGTTTCACTATGATATGTCGTGCAGAAGATCGATTCAAGTTACGTCTGAAGGGAGTTCTCTGTGCCTCTTGGATTTCAATGCCTTTTTCCTTCCCCAGTTCAGGGAAGTTCTCAGCTATTATTTCTTCAAGTACCCCTTCAGCACCTTTCCCTCTCTCTTCCTCCTCTGGAATACCAATTATGCGTATATTATTTCTTTTTAGTGTATCACTTAGTTCTCTAATTTTCCCCTCATACTCCTGGATTTTTTTATCTCTCTTTTTCTCAGCTTCCTCTTTTTCCATAACTTTATCTTCTAGTTCACCTATTCTCTCTTCTGCCTCTTCCATCCGAGCTGTGGTGGTTTGCATTTTGTTTTGCATTTCCTTTAAAGCGTTTTTCAGCTCCTCGTGACTGTTCCTTAGTCCCTTGATCTCTGTAGCAAGAGATTCTCTGCTGTCCTGTATACTGTTTTCCAGCCCAGCGATTAATTTATGACTATTATTCTAAATTCACTTTCTGTTATATTATTTAAATCCTTTTTGATCAGCTCATTAGCTGTTGTTATTTCCTGGAGATTCTTCTGAGGGGAATTCTTCCGCTTGGTCATTTTGGATAGTCCCTGGTGTGGTGAGGCCCTGCAGGGCACTTCCCCTGTGCTGTGGTGTATAACTGGAGTTGGTGGGCGGGGCCGCAGTCAGTCCTGATGTCTGCCCCCAGCCCACCGCTGGGGCCACAGTCAGACTGGTGTGTGCCTTCTCTTCCCCTCTCCTAGGGGCGGGATTCACTGTGGGGTGGCGTGGCCCGTCTGGGCTACTTGCACACTGCCAGGCTTGTGATGCTGGGGATCTGGCGTATTAGCTGGGGTGGGAAGGCAAGGTGCACGGCGGGAGGGGGGGCAGGCTTAGCTCGCTTCTCCTTAGGTGATCCACTTCAGGAGGGGCCCTGTGGCAGCCGGAGGGAGTCAGATCCGCTGCCGGAGGTTTGGCTCCGCAGAAGCACAGAGTTGGGTGTTTGCGCGGAGCGAGCAATTTCCCTGGCCGGAACTGGTTCCCTTTGGGATTTTGGCTGGGGGATGGGCGGGGGAGATGGCGCTGGCGAGCGCCTTTGTTCCCCGCCAAACTGAGCTCTGTCATCCGGGGGCTCCGCAGCTCACCCTCCCTTTGTCCTCCAGCCTTCCCGCTTTCCGAGCAGAGCTGTTAACTTATGACCTCCCAGACGCTAAGTCGCGCTTGCTGTCGGAACACAGTCCGTCAGGCCCCTCCGCTTTTGCAAGCCGGACTCGGGGGCTCTGCTTGGCTGGCGAGCCGCCCCTCTGCCCCGGCTCCCTCCCGCCAGTCCGTGGAGCGCGCACCGCCTCGCCGCCCTTCCTACCCTCTTCCCTGGGCCTCTCGTCTGCACTTGGGTCCGGTGACTCCGTTCTGCTAATCCTCTGGCGGTTTTCTGGGTTATTTAGGCAGGTGTAGGTGGAATCTAAGTGATCAGCAGGACGCGCGGTGAGCCCAGCGTCCTCCTACGCCGCCATCTTCCTGCGCCTCCCGCATTTAAAATTTTTAATTAACAAAATAAATTATTAATTCTCTATTAGCCTTTTCTGGTCCACTGAGGGATTTTTCTGGTGCTAATATTTCCACTTATAAGTGATGTATCAACAAATTTTTGAAATTTTACCTTATCAATATTAATTTCTACCAAATAATAAGATTATTATTACTATCCATAAAGTACATTTTAGTAAATCTGAAAACATATATGCTTAATATTTTATGAAAAATATGTAAGTATTCACTTTTACCTTGAATTTAAATTTGAGAGGGAAATAATGGTGACAGAAAACTCTTACCACTTTGCAAATAGCTATTACCATCTACAAATGGATATACTTCAGATAATGCTAAACTGATTTAAAAAATGATTTTGCCTAAAAGATAAATATTTCCTTATATTTCTCTAAAATCTATTAAATATTTTAAGAAATCTTTTTGGCCTAGATTGGTAACTGTGGTCCATATAATTCCATATTGTTCCTGTATTTCAACATATACTCAGGACATAATTATAAAGAAACATTTCCTGAAAATCTCTAATAAAAATGCCTTTAAAAACCTTCCGGGGGTGGCTATAGTATAATGTTTAGACTCAACTGACATTTCTGGAATTCTGCATTCCCCTCAAAATGGAACACACAGGTACCTGAAATCCACATAATTTATAAGCTTAATAGCAACCTCATATGAAGAATTAACACTCTGTGTATGTGATGTTTCTTATTTTATGTTTTTGTTTTTAATTCATTAGCTTTAAAATGGGTTTTTAGAAAACCTGTTTCTGGTCGTACCTTAAAAAATGGAAGTGTACTAACTCCCCCACTTTAAACAATGAGAAAACTAAAAATATATGAAACAACTGTTTTCAGACACTGGACAATGTCAAGAGAGAACTGAGGTCCCTAAGAGAAGGAGAACAAATGAGATCTCTAAAATTGTTTGACTTTCTGCCTGAAGATTTTTACTAGACCAAACCACAGGGAAGGGGAACTCAAGAAAAGCACAGATAAAAACGGCTTCAGTGAGATGACGACACAGAGAATGGAGTTCAAATTGGCTAAGGCATCTGGAATCTGTTTTATGGAGTACTGGAGAAGAGGGAGCTACACAGAGTCAAGCTCCAAAAATCTGCTGAGGTGTTCCTTTGAGCCTGTGGCTAAATACCAAGGTGTAAATAAGTGTGGTGAGATTCCTCAAGGCTGGGAAAAAGCAACTACATAGGGCCTGGAAACTATACAGCTCCTGGATCTCACGTAAGGTTGGAAGACATACGAGTTCTATTCATTCAGAGTGGGTAGGTCTTACTGAACACACAGAGACTTCAGTGGAGCACTTAGAAAATGTGCACTTTAGAAATAAGGCTGGACTAGTCCCAGAATAAAGGCCACACTGGACCCACCCTAACAAAGCCTTTACAAAAGCTACAAGAAGTTAAGCTGATGTGAAATTAAATTGAGTGGGCAGCAAAATAAAACTCAACACTCAATAAAAAACAACAGCCATTCGGAACTGTCACATTAACAGTGTCCAGCATCCAACCAAAAAATTACTAGATATGTGAAGGAGTCAGAAAATGTGACCCAGAATCAGGGGGAAAAATCTGTTAATAAAATGAGACCCAGAAATCAGAGAGATGATGAAACCAGCAGACCAAGACTTAAAAAAAACCCAACTATTATATATGTTCAGTATGCACAAGAATTTAAAGAAAAATCTGTAATATTAAAGAGAAAAATGGAAACTTTAAGAACATAAGCAAATCAAATTTCTCACAATAGAAACACAAAATCTCTGAAACAATAAATTCACTAAATGGGCTTAAGAGCAGATTAGACATTGAAAAATAATACAGTACACTTGAAGAGCAGCTGATAGATTAGAAACTAATTGGAATTCAAAGAGAAAAATAAAGGCTGAAAAAATGAAGAGACTCACAGGAAATGTGATAAACTCACATTGGTATAATTGGCATCCCAGAGAATAGGTTGTAGGCAGAAAAATTATTTGAAGACATAATGCACCAATTTTTTCCATATTTGATGAACACCATAAACTTACTGTACTATTCAGTACAAGGGAACCCAAGCATGATAAGCACAAAGAAAGCCATACCAAGGCATATCATAATCAAACTGCTGGAATCCAATGATGTGAAGAATAATCTTAAAAATGGCCAGAGAGGAAAAAGGCACATTATATATAAGGAAAAAGGATTACAAACTTTCTGGATATACTATCAGAACTAATACAAGCCAGAAGACAATGAAACATTACCTTGAAAGTGAAAGAAGAAAATAAAAAAAAAAAGGAAAACCAAACAAAATATAGAATTCTATATCCAGTGAAAATATCCTTCAGAAAGGAAAAAAAAAATACACTCTCAGAAAAACAAAATTTGATAATTTTTCTGCCAGCAGAGTTGCTCTGCAAGAAATGAAAAAGCACAGGGGTGCCCGGGTGGCTCAGTCGGGTTAGCATCTGACTCTTGATTTCAGGTCATGATCTTATGGTTCATGAGATCAAGCCCTGCATCGGGCTCTGCTCTGTCAGTGCAGAGCCTGCTTGGGATTCTCTGTCTCTCTCTCAAAGTAAATAAATAAACATTAAGAAAAAAAAATGTAAAAGGACAGATGTTCTTCAAGTGGAAAGGACATGGTTCCAAGTGGAAATGGGTGTCTATGTGATGGCCTGAAGAATGTTGGCACCAGTAAATGCATAAAAATACTTAAGTAAGCTTTTTCGTTAATCAGTTCTTTATAGGATGATTGGCTTAAGGCAAAAATGATTACATCTGTTTTGGTGATTAAAGCATATGTAGAAATAAAGTGTGATTAGATGGAATGTAGAAATAAAATGCATAATAGCAAAAAGGAGGAGAAGCAGGTAAAGTGAAGCACACTGTTTTAAGGAACTTATATGTAAATGGTATAATATAATTTGAAAAAGAGAGTGTAAGAAGTTAAAAAATGCCATTTTGTAAATCCTAAAGTGACCATTAAAGATATTAAAACAAGAGTTATATGTAGCTAATAAGCAAATAAAAGAGAGTAAGTGTAAGGCTAAAAAATAGAAGACAGAGAAATAGGGAAAAGGGAATAAGAAGGCATGGAAAACACAGAAATAATTCACTATGCCCATAATTATATTATATTTAAATGCATTAAGGATATGGGTGAAAAGAGAGAGACCTGTCAGGCCAGAAGGGGAAAAGAAGACCCCACTCTATTCAGTTCAGAAAAATAGGTAGATTAAACTAAATGGATAGGGAAACTTAAGCATGAGACACTAATCATAAAAAAAGATATACTGACTATATTAATACCAGACAGCATGGACTTCAGGGATTTCCAGAGATAAAAAAGGGATTTTTTAAAATGTCATTTAAGGGGCCACCTGGGTGGCTCAGTCGGTTAAGCATCCGACTTCAGCTCAGGTCACCATCTCGTCATCCGTGAGTTTGAGCACCTGCGTCTGGCTCTGGGCTGATGGCTCAGAGCCTGGAGCCTGCTTCAGATTCTGTGTCCTCCCTCTCTCTCTCTGCCCCTCCCCCGTTCATGCTCTGTCTCTCTCTGTCTCAAAAATAAATAAACGTTAAAAAAATTTTTTTAAGTGTCATTTAATTTAACTTACTTCAAATGCAAAATTCTAAATGCCATTAAAATATATAAGGAAACGATATAATCCTAAGTGTACAACAGAAAGAGCATCAAAATGCATGAAGCTGGGAGCCTGGGTGGCTCAGTCAGTTAAGCGTCTGACTTCAGCACAGGTCATGATCTCACAATCCATGAGTTCGAGCCCCATGTCAGGCTCTGTGCTGGCGCTCAGAGCCTGGAGCCTGCTTCAGGTTCTGTGTCTCCCTCTCTCTCTGTCCCTCCCCTGCTCATTCTCTGTCTCTCTCTGTCTCAAAAATAAATAAAAACATTTAAAATTTTTTTTAAAAAAATGCATGAAGCAAGGGGCACCAGATTATCTCAGTCACTAGACCGTGAGACTCTTGATCTTGGGTTGTAAGTTCGAGCCCCATGTTGTGTATAGGGATTACTTAAAATAAAAAAAAAATCTTAAAAAAAATGCATGAAGCAAAACTGACACAATTGAATGGAGATACAGACAAATCCACAATTTCAGTCAGAGATTTCAATAGTTCTCTTTTCCTAATTTATAAAGCAAAAGAAAATAAACAAGAATATAGAAATATAAACCAAATGGAGCTAAGTGATGCTTAGAGAAGAGTCAGCAACTGCAGAATATAATGTTTTAAAGTATAAATGGAACATTAACCAACATAGGCCATGGGTCATTGAAACAAGTCTCAACTGAAATCAAACTCAATGTATTTTCTTTACCACACAGATTTAAACTAGAAAACCAGTAACAAAATATCTATTAAAAAACTTACAAATATTTGGAAATTAAATCGTACATTACAAATAACCCATGGGTCAGTCAAATCAGAAAATTACAATGGTAATTTGAAAGTATTTTTAACTAAAATTACAGTATCTATAAATTGTGATATGAAGCTAAAGCAGTGTTTAGATAGATAAACTGTCATAACAGCAAAGAAGAAAGGAGTGAAATCAATTATCTGAGTTTCCACCTTAAAATATATAAGAAAGAGCAACAACAAAGGCAATCAATGACACCAAAACTTGGTTATTTAAAAGATCAAACAAAGACACTGCATTACAATAGGAAAATATGGCAAAAAAAAAAAAGCTTTAGGACACTAAATTTGAGAAGGTAAAAAAAATGGGTTAATTCTTGTAGACACCAATTACCAAATCTGACTCAAGAAAAAAAACCACTTGGATATATATATGGTACACACACTACACTGAAGAAATTAAGTTGGCTTTAAAAACCTTTCACAAAGAAATACCAACGTTCAAACATTTAAGAAAAATACTACCAATTTTAAACAAAATAGAAAATAGAAGAGGAGGGGCTCCTTCCTAAAAATAATTTTTCCTGAGATAGATAACAATATAGGGGCACCTGGGTGGCTCAGTCGGTGAAGTGTCTGACTTGGGCTTGGGTCAGATCTTGCTGTTTTGAATTCAAGCCCTGCATCTGGCTCTGTGCTGAGAGCTTGGGCTCTGAGCCTGGAGCCTGCTTCAGATTCTGTCCTCACTCTCTGTCCCTTCCCCACTCTAGCTCTGTCTCTCTCTCTCTCTCTCACTCTCTCTCAAAATGAATAAAGAAAATTAAAAAAAAAGATAACGTGGAAATACCTGTATTTCATTGTTACCTATAAGTAACACATTGATTAAGAATATTCATTGTATATTCACCTGGGTGGGTCACCTGGGTGGCTCAGACAGTTAAAATCCCACTTTGACTCAGGTCATGATCTCCAGGTTCATGAGTTCACCTTGGGCTCTGTGCTAATGGTTCAGAGCCTGGAAGCTGCTTTGGATTCTGTGTCTCCCTCTTTCATCTGCCCTTCCCTCACTCGTGCTCTGTCTCTCTCAAAAACAAACATTTAAAGAAAGGATTTATTTGTAACTATTAGTCAGGAAAACTACATTTTTATATATTTTAGAGCCAAGTGTTTTTAGAAAAAGTAAGTTTTTGGACATTTTTATCTGACACTATGGCTTGCCTTTTAATTTTCTTAATGGTGTCTTTCAAAGAGCAACAGTTTTACTCTTGGCGAAATCAAACACATTCATTTTGGGTGAAAGGGTTGGTATTTTTGTACATCTATTGTAAAGAAATCCTTGTGAAGCACAATGTCTTAAAGGTTTTCTCTTATGTTTTTTGCTCGAAGCTTTAGAATTTCAGCTTTTTTGTTTAGATCTCCAATCCATTTTGACTTAATTTTTTTTTTTTTAAATTTTTTTTCAACGTTTTATTTTATTTTTGGGACAGAGAGAGACAGAGCATGAACGGGGGAAGGGCAGAGAGAGAGGGAGACACAGAATCGGAAACAAGCTCCAGGCTCTGAGCCATCAGCCCAGAGCCCGACGTGGGGCTCGAACTCCCGGACCGCGAGATCGTGACCTGGCTGAAGTCGGACACTTAACCGACTGCGCCACCCAGGTGCCCCAATTTTGACTTAATTTTTATGTATGATAAGAGGTAGGGGCTAAAGTTCATTTTTTTTGTTCCTCATATAAATACCCAGTTATTCCAGCATTATTTGTTTAAAGAATATCTTTCTCTTCTGTGCTGCCTCAGCACTATGTTTAGAAGTCAGTTCATGCCCACATTTGTGCTTAATTTCACTATGAAGATAAATTTTCCCAGTTTTCTTTGTCAATTTTTGCTTAAAAGCTTTCAAGCTATATTCCTGGGTTCATATAATTATAAAATTATATTATTTAATGATGACTTAAATGCTTAGATAATTATTCTGTGACTTCTTTCACCTCAGACAATGCATTTTCCTTTAAAGTGAGTTCTGACTTATATTACTATAGGCTCTATTAGTATTTTTTGGTTTTTATTTTTCCTAGTATAGTTTTCCATTCTTTGATTTTCAATTTTGTGAATCTTAGATGAATACCATATACTTGAATTATTTTCAAAATCCAGTCTGACAAATTTTGTCTTTTAACTAGAGATTTTACTTTTTTTTTTTTATATATATGAAATTTATTGACAAATTGGTTTCCATACAACACCCAGTGCTCATCCCAAAAGGTGCCCTCCTCAATACCCATCACCCACCCTCCCCTCCCTCCCACCCCCCATCAACCCTCAGTTTGTTCTCAGTTTTTAACAGTCTCTTATGCTTGGCTCTCTCCCACTCTAACCTCTTTTTTTTTTTTTTTTCCTTCCCCTTTAGTTTTTAAATGCATACTAAGACTGCTAGTATGTTTTGTTTTATTTACACTATCTTATTTTGTGTTTTCTTTTTTTCATTTTTTCTGTATATTTATTATTTTCTTCTATCTTGTATTCTATTGATTGACTGAATTTTTAAAATTTAATTTTGAAAATTGTACTTGGCTATTTGAATATGTGTTTAGTCCACTTTTGCTCTTTTTAATATTTTTAATTTTTTAATGAAATATTTTTAAATATTTTAATATTATAAATTTTTAATATTTTAAAAACTTTATTATTTAAAATTTTAATATTTATATTTTTGTTTTCCCCTCTTTTCCTCTTTCCCCTCTTTTATTCTTTTCCTTTTGCCCCCTATTTTCCTCTTTTCCCCCCCTTCCCTCTCCGCGTTTTCTCTTTTCTGTCTCTGCTGCCCCTTCCCTCTGCTTCTGCTCTCCCTTATTTTTCTGTTTATTTATGTTCACTGCTCATAATGTTTATTTCCTTTGTGTTTTCTGAACATTTCTTTACTACAAATTATATTTGTTGAACCTTATAAAATTCCTTTGAGGCCTGGTTTGAAGGTGCATTACTTCAAAAAGGATTTGCCTTTGTATATGCCAGCCACCTTGGTAACTTCATTAAAATAAATGTCTTGGAGTTTTGTACTTCATAGTTGGGTAAAATGGTGCTATGAATCCAGAGGAGCATTTTCTTTGGGTTACGAACCCTCAGGGAGGTTGATTTTCTACTTCCACCTAGTATCAAAATTAATACCGACACATTTCCTGATCTTTGATGGAGCAAATCCATTTCTTTGTCTCCTTCACGCTCAGCTTGTAGTCCTTTGGGGTCCTGCTTTATTTAGGTGTCTCCTGTTAGAGCCTCTACTTTATAGAGCCTCAGGCTTTGTTTTCTGTCCACCGTGTATCCTGGTGCTCAAAATCTAAACTGGTCACCAGGATTAAGCTTAAGTGGGATTTCGGTCAGCCTAATACTTGGCTTCCTGTTCTTACTTTGTTTTTGGCACGTGAAGGTTCCTTAATTTCTTTCCATTTTAGAGGTAAGTTTAAAAAAGTGTTCTTTTTTTCCTCCTTTTGTAATTTGCTCAACAGTTTAAAGTGTTTTTAGTGAAAAGTTTTTCCATAGTGGTTTGCAGGCAAAACTGCAGACAAGGTAAATGGACCCATATGACCTTTTTTATTAGACTTTTAAAAATCATAAGCTACAGTGATTTTTGTAAAGATATAACATATGGTCAATCTGAACTACTCTCCATTTTGGACTTCCTGATTAATTATTAACAAAACTGAGCCATGATATTCAGAAATGCAGATAATAATTACATATGGGAATACAATTCAGCGAGTAATATAAAAGAATAATTGTATTGGGAGGGAATTAACTGTCTCCAATGAAATTATAGTTTTATTTTATTTTATTTTTTTTCAATGTTTATTTTATTTTTGGGACAGAGAGAGACAGAGCATGAACGGGGGAGGGGCAGAGAGAGAGGGAGACACAGAATCGGAAACAGGCTCAGGCTCTGAGCCATCAGCCCAGAGCCTGACGCGGGGCAACTCACGGACCGCGAGATTGTGACCTGGCTGAAGTCGGACGCTTAACCGACTGCGCCACCCAGGCGCCCCTGAAATTATAGTTTTATATAGACAAGTTAATTTGTTAAAGATCAGCTTTCCAGGAAATAATACATTTTCCTGATGCTATTTCAGATAAAGATTTTCAATAACTTCCTTCCAATGTCCAAAGAAGCCTTTAGGAAATGTGGTTTATGACATGTATTCTCTACGATAGGCTTGAAATCTAAGATTTTAGGCTTAAAATCGAGGATTTTAATACTGTGCCATTTTTCCCCAAAATTTCCTCTTATCCATGTGTGCTATCTAGCAAATGCCATTATTATTTGCCCAGTTGTTTAATCCATAAGCCTAGAAGTGATCCTTGAACTTTACTTTCTATCCACACATCCATTCTCACCAAGTTTCATGAGCTCAACTACTTCAATGTCTCTAGAAGCCACTGAGTTCTTCCCATTCCCAGTGTGTGACTGGATCATACCACTGGCCACTTTCTCTTCATCCTTGCACCCTTCTCCTAATTCATCAGGATAGCTGTGATTGATTCAGTTAAGAAGTAAGGAAACTTCTATTTTCAACATGAATCTCCCAAGTAGTATTCAGATGGTTCAGGAGCACTCATGCTATTTCCTTAAAAAGTAAGAAACCCTAGTAACTTATGCCTAATTCTAAGCACAAAGAAAAGTGACAATCATGAGGCCAGAGACCTAACAAAGACGTGGGATTCTGGGGCGCCTGGGTGGCTCAGTCGGTTAAGCGTCTGACTTTGGCTCAGGTCATGACCTCACGGTTCGTGGGTTCTAGGCCCATGTTGGGCTCTGTGCTGACACTCGGAGGCTGCAGTCTGCTTCAGATTCTGTGTCTTCCTTTCTCTTTGCCCCTCCCCAGCTCATGCCCTGTCTGTCTGTCTCTCTCTCTCTCTCTCTCTCTCTCTCTCTCAAAAGTACATAAACATTAAACAAATTAAAAAAAAAAGACATGGGATTCCGTTTTTAAATTAAATGCTCTCATAACAAAAAGTGGTTGGAGATTTATGTTTAGAGATATACATAAGGGAAAGAAGATCGGATCTGGCATACCTGGAGGTAGTGACGGGAGAAGAAAACCACCACTTCATGATTTATATTCCCCTGAGTTAATGCTATACAATTGATCTCATTAGTTATGAAATGGGGGGAAAGAGGGAGATTGGGGGGGGAAGTTCAAGGAAAATTTGTTCATATAGGACATGTACTTTAAAATCACAAGCATAATGTGGGGCGCCTGGGTGGCGCAGCCGGTTAAGCGTCCGACTTCAGCCAGGTCACGATCTCGCGGTCCGTGAGTTGGAGCCCCGCGTCAGGCTCTGGGCTGATGGCTCAGAGCCTGGAGCCTGTTTCCGGTTCTGTGTCTCCCTCTCTCTCTGCCCCTCCCCCGTTCATGCTCTGTCTCTCTCTGTCCCAAAAATAAATAAACGTTGAAAAAAAAATTTAAAAGAAACTGCTATAATTATAAAAAAAAAATAAAAAAAAATCACAAGCATAATGTGAGAGACAATCAATTAAAAAAAAACCAAAAAGTAAAAAGAGACAGTAGGAACAAGATACAATGGCCACACTGCTTGGGCTTAAATCTAAGATCATGGTTTTTTAGATGTATGATCTTGGGAAAGAAACTTAAATTCTCTGGTCCTCTAGTTTTTGATTTAAAAAAAAAATTAGTGGTGCCTACTTCACAGACATGTGAAGATCTATTTAGCAGATATATTTAAAGAACTCACCCATACTAATTACTATACAAGTATGAACCATCTTTTTTTAATTAAAATTCACTCAAAAAAAGTCTTTATTACTTTCTATGTGCCAGAGTCTGCTTTAGTTACTGTGGATAAAGCTCTGAGAAAAATGATCCCTGCCTTCAAAATTAACACTGGAAGATACACAATATAAAAGCACATATGCAAACAGAGAAGAAAATTTAGATGGTGATGGTGGTAGGTGCTCTGAAGAAAATAAAGCAGGACAATGCAGCAGAGAGTAGCTTGATTGTGGGTCACGGTGGTTATGGAGAGAAGTGATATATCTGAGTAACTGACAGGACTTGCTGATGTATTAGAGTGGTAAAGGCAACTATCAAGAAGAACTAGTTGTGGTATAAACTACTGGATAGAAATTAGTGACTGTGGGGTCATAAATAATGGCCCCCAAAAAGATACCCGTGTCCTAAAAGATAGATATCATACAAGTATCTTCTCTGACCACAATGGGAAATGATTTAGAAATCAGTAACAGGGAAAACTGGAAAATTCATTAATGTGGAAATGAAACAACACTCAAAAAGCCATGGATCAAAGAAGAAATTATGAGGGAAATTAGAAAATATCTTGAGACAAATGGAAATGAAAACACAACCTAGCAAAATGTAGAGGACACAGCAAAAGCAGTGCTGTGGGTGGAAACTTAGAGCAACAAATGCTACCATTAAAAAAGAAGATCTTATAACGTTAACAACCTGACTTTATAACCTAAGGAACTAGAAAAAGAACACACTAAACCAACACTACCTAAAGAGAAAATAAAAAAGATTAGAGCAGAGTAAATGAATAGAGAATAGAAAAATAATAGAGAAAACTAACAAACCATAAATTGGTTCACTGAACAGATGAACAAAATCAACAAAACTTTAGCTGCACTTGACTAAGAAAGAAAAATAAAAAAGGACAACTGAAAAGTCAGAAATGAAAGTGCGGACATTACAACCGATGCTGCAGAAATAAAAAGGATGGTTAAGAATGTACTGTAATAATTCTCATGCCAGTCAGAATGGCTCATATCAACAGACAAGAAGTAAGAAGCTTTAACTAGGTTGTGGAGGAAAAAGAAACCTCATGTACTGTTGGTGGGAATGCAAACTGTGTAGCCACTGTGGAAAACAGTACAGAAATTTCTCAAAAATTAAAAATAGAAATGCCATACAATCCAGCAATTCCACCCTTCTATTTACCCAAGGAAAATGGAAACACTAACTCAAAAAGATATATGCACCCCCATGTTTATTGCAGCATTATTTACAATGGCCAAGATACGGAAGTAATCTCAGTGTCCACCAAGAGATAAAGAAGGTGTGGTGCATATACACAATGAAATATCACTCAGTCAAAAAAAAAAAGAGTGAGCTCTTGTCATTTCTGACAACATAGGTGGACCTAGAGTATTATGCAAAGTGAAATAAGTCACACAGAGAAAGATGACTTGATTTCATTTATATGTAATCTCAAATGAACGAACAGAAACAGACTTATAAATACAGACAACAAACTGGTAGCTGCTAGACGGATAGGGCAGTGGAGGGATGGGCAAAATAGGTAAAGGGGATTAAGAGGTACAAACTTCCAGTTGTAAAATAAATAAGTCATGGGGATTAAAATTACAGCTTGGGGAATACAGTTAATTATAATAAGACCATATGGTAACAGAAGGCTACTGCATTTGTCACGGTGAGCACTGTGCAATGTATAAAGCTGTCCAATCACTATATGTGCACGTGAAACTAATAGAACAATTGTATGGCAACTATACTTGAATAAAAATTTTAAAATTTATATGCTAACAAAGTGGATAGCCTAAAAGAAGTGTACAGTTCCTGGAAACACAAATCTACAAGATCCGAATCACAAATACTTATAACTAGCAAGGATACTGAATCAGTAATCAAAAGTATCCCCCAAAAGAAAATACTGGATGTTAAAATGGCTTCACTGGTAAATTCTATGCAACATCTAAAGAAAAACCAACATCAATCCTCACATTTTCCAAAGAACTGAATTGGAGGGAAGACTTCCTTAATTCACATTTAGGAGGCCCTAGCTCATTTTTGATACCAAAGCTAGACAAAGACACTACAAAAAAAGAAAACTACACAGGAGCTTCCCTTATGAACACTGATTTAAAAATTCTCAACAAGACACTAGCAAACCGAATTCAGAAGCATAAAAGGCATTCAAATCAGAAAGGAAGAAGTACAATTATTTCTGATTGCAGATGATATGATCTTATACATAGAATATTTACTCTTTTACCAGACCTAATCACATTAGATCCCTTTAATCATGGATGCCATAACTACAGACAACCATTTCATATGACTGAATTGGTTTGTAATTTTGATATGTGAGCAATATGTATTTTGGCCAACTGAGCATTTTCTTTCTATATTTAAATCATAATTGGCCTAATTAAAATAGCTGATACAATTCTTTCCATATGCAATACTTAAACATTTAAAATACTCTCTTCATAGGTGAATATACGTAAAGTGAGGAAAGGAAACAGCATCATTTCCCATCAAACATTAAATCCTTTCAGTATGTCAGAATTTTTTTGAGAATCCCACAAGATTTTCTTATTTGTAAAGGAATCATATGCACAGACACACACATATATGCATTTGTACATGCAATAAATGTGAAATGTGTATATGCATATATGAAATAAACATGTTTATGAAATACGTCTGCACATGGTGAAATAAAACATACCTAAATCCTCCAATGAGTTTTTTTGTTATAACACAGCATAACATGTGGAAGCAATTATACTCTCCCAAAAACATAGACAACCAGATTGCTTTTGCTCTGATAAGTCCCTGGGAGAGAAGGAGAGAAATTCCTACTCGATATGGACAAGAGGTGCTTCCTGGAAATTCAACATGTAACTAGAAACAGATTGATGTCTTCGTCATTACAGAACTGTCAGGGCAGGGAGTGGGGCTCGTACTTGGATCGGCTCTGTGTCAGGTTACCTAAATAGCTATGTGCCGGCTTTTCCTCCACAACGTTGATTTCTTCTTGCTCCAGCAGGTATCACCAGCACTTCTACATAACCTGTAAGAGTCAATAAAACACGAAATAAATCTTGAATTCTCTTAAGATCTCTTTTCTTAATGACTTGCTCTTTTTTCTTTTGGTTTTGGTTTTTGCTATGGTATTTCAATACTTATGGAAAGAAAAAAATGCATACAAAAGCTGTCATCATTGCAAGGTGAGAAATTTCTTGGAAAGATGTGGAGTCTCATAGCAGTATTAAGGGCAAAAGGTAACTGTATTTTATGTTAAAAAACATAAAGGCTCATTGATCTCTTATGAAGTAGGAGGGGGAAAAACCACAATGGTAGAGCTCAGTTAGAAACACAGTAGATCACGGAACAAAATAAGTAACTTCAGATTTGCTCATGAAACTCCTTAAGTTAGAATGTGCGGGGAAGAAGGAAAGGCAGCTGAGAGAATGCAGCTGGCAGATCAGGTCCCTGGAGTAGCTGAGAATAGGATAAGAGAGACCCAAACACTCCCTGAGGAGATTAACAAAGGGTTTGAAACTGGGCTGGAGACAAGAAAGTGTAAGGTTGCACCTTGCAATCTAGCATCACCCTGAAAGATGTCAAAACAGCTAGAAGCAAGACCCAATTAAGTGGTTTGTTTAGAAACCTTTTTAGCAGAGGTGAGGAATGTAACACTTGAAGTGAAATAAGATAAAAAGATAAAGTGAGATAAAAGGAGTTTGCAGAAAAAGTCCACAATTAAGACTTCATTTAGTGCAGAATAGTTACACAGCAGACACCTACTTTGGCTGAGTAGTTATGCTTTAAATTTTAATATTATAATATATACGATATAGGTAATATTTAATATTCTTAACATTTGTGTAGCTCCATGTATCTGATCAAAGTTTAACTTCAAAGCTAGTAAAAAGGCACAATAACTGATCCCAGAGTTGTCATCTGTTGATTAATTTTTCAAAGTCCCGAAACTGTTTATAATTATTGGTGTAAACCCAAAGGTAGCACACACCCCACCCGGTGGCAGTGGCTGGAATCTGAGGCATGTGTTTTCTGAATCATAATTTCCATTAGTGAATGCTGCTTATCCAATTTAACCATTGTTAGCAAACCAAATCATACAAGCACTATCATTTTGAAACATGAACAAAGTAGGCAGTGATGAAAGTAGAAGCAAATGTTTACTACCGATTTATACACAGAAGTACGGTAAGAAGATCTGTGCACTCAATGAGCTCATAATGAAATTGGAAAGACAAAGCAAAAATACCTTATACAAATATGAGTTAAATAAAAATTCAAAAATTATGTAAAAAAGATCATATGCAGGATGGTATGGTTAACTCCCTGCTTAAAATATAAACCACTCTTTCAATAGTCCTCCTCCTCTGATTACATCACCACTCAAAAGGTTCACTGCTATTTTTAACTCACGGAAGTGGGATTTTTTGTTTTCCTTTTAAATTGTTATACACATTACTCATGTTTGAGAAACACTGGCATCAACTCGAATCACTCAGATTCAGAGAAGAGAACATTTCATAGAGTCAAGTAAAGCTTCACAAAGAAGTAAACAGATGAACTGTCATTGAAGAATGGACAGGAATTGGATATGTATAAAAAAAAAGTATGAGTTAGCTGTATGAAAGGGAAAGTAAGAGAGCAAGTAATATTTTTGGTAGCACATAAGTAAAATAATTCTGTCAGAAAGACAAGATGTTAGAATATGTCTCTGTTAAAGAGAGTTTTAATGCATGCCCAAGATACTGAATTGATCCATCTGAAGTTAGTGAACATAGCAAGGAACTTGGTAATCAGCTACTAGTTTGGAGAAGCTTTATCTGAGAGCAGTATGCAGGATGCCTAGTGATAGGCGAGTTGTGGATTAACCGTATTAGGAGGCTAATGTAAAACTCCAGGAGCACGAGAGGCTAAGGAAGAAAACCCAGTAGGCCCTGTGAAGAAAAAAAAAAATTCTGAACTGACAACCAAAAGAAAGTGGGGAAATAAACACTGAACACAAAGCTTTCTTATTACTTATGTGAAAATGCAGCCATAGTTTATAAGAAAATGGAAGTCAATCTTTGATAGTTCTGATAAGTTGAACTTCACAAATTATAGTTAATAAACCAACATAACACACTAGTGAAAATAGCTACGAAGAACTCTGGAACATCTGGAACTTCAGAGAAAGACTAGGCTATTGGAGTACTTTTGTCAGGTGGTAATATCAGCCATGGAAGTAACTGGAGAAAACTGAGGGAGAAGAGAAGTGAAGGACTCAACCTAGGACAGTCATAGCTTTAAAGAGAGAGACTGAAAATAAAAAAGAATCCAGAGAAGGAATAATCATGAGAAGCAGGAGATCTGGCTGTTCTGGTGCAGTGGGATCCTATAGATTGGATTGTCTTAAGAGAAGCTGTTGCTCAATTGTGTCAGAAGCTGTAGAAACGTCAAAGAGAAAGATGACTAAGGAGAGCCCCACTGAATGTCACAATCAAGAGGTGACTATTCATCTCTGAGCAAAGTAACTTAATAAAGTATTTGGAGAAGATATTAAATTTCAGGATGTTAAGAAAGAAGAGGAGAGAGAGAGAAGTAGAGGGAGTTACTGTAAATTCCTATTTGAGTTTAGCAGTAAACTCAGAGGTTTGTTGTACATTAGGACAGTAGGCTATGTCTACGTTTATAGTTCTATCTAGAGCAAGTGTCATTACTCAACTGGAATCGCTTAAAGGACAGATGAGTTAGACAGAGTTTCAAGAAAAAGGGAGAAGAGAAATACAGAGCAAAATGATTTGAAGAGAGATGGCCAATGAATGGGGACCTAGATATTTTTCAGTAGGTAAGTCATTTAGCATGATTGAGAATGTGCATTTTTAAATTTATTTTTTTTTATTATTTTACTTCTTAAAGGTTTATTTATTTATTTAGGGAGAGAAAGAGAGAGCACCAGCAGGGGAAGGGCATAGGGAGGGAGGGAGAGAGAGAATCCCAAGCAGGCTCTGTGCTATGAGGGCAGAGCCTGATGCGGGTCTCAATCCCATGAACCACGAGCTCATGATCTAAGCCGAAATCAAGAGTTGGTCGCTTGACCAACTGAGCCACCCAGGTGCCCCAGAATGTGCATTTTTTTTAAAGCAGTGAATATGAGAGTGGCTACTGCCAAGTTTAGTAGTTGGAATAAAGTCTGTGATGTCAAAATTGTAAATTTGATCCTCATGTTGGAGAGTTGGCTTTGTTCACAGGAACATCCTATTTAATAACCAGAGATTCCATTCTTTTTTTTTTTTTTTAATTTTTTTTTTCAATGTTTATTTATTTTTGGGACAGAGAGAGACAGAGCATGAACGAGGGAGGGGCAGAGAGAGAGGGAGACACAGCATCGGAAACAGGCTCCAGGCTCTGAGCCATCAGCCCAGAGCCCGACACGGGGCTCGAACTCACAGACCGCGAGATCGTGACCTGGCTGAAGTCGGACACTTAACCGACTGCGCCACCCAGGCGCCCCCAGAGATTCCATTCTTAAACAGACCTATTAAAATGCCAACAGCAATCACTATCTTCGTGGTAGTAATAATGATAAACGTCAGACTGTGACTAGCTATGTGCTAGTCACTATTGTAGGCAATTTACATAATTATTCATTTAATCATAAGGGTAACATCCAAAGTAGATACTACATTTCTCATTTGATAGATGAGAAAATAAAGGGAAAGGGAAAAATTACCATTTTCAAGACTGCTTTCACAGTAATTAGGTGATTGAAGCTGCGACCTAAGATCTGTCTGATTCCACTATGGACTTCGAGCTATGACCCGCTGCTATTATTTCATGCAATAGAATCCATAACACTATGACTCTCCACTGCTGTGCCAAACATACAAGCAAAAAGTCCAAGAGGATGTGTTCCTTATACAGGATCAGTATCATCATCTCTTATGCTAAGAATAACACATTTTATGCCCATTTTCTTCTTAGTGTATACTGATAACTATCTAGTTCTATTATCAGCCAAATATACAATTTATCTTTAAAAATTCCTTTAAAAATTATCCCACATCTAGGCAAGTTACAATGAGACATGATAAATGCACTAAGAAAAAGAAAAAAAAACCTCCTCAAGTTTATTTTCTAGCTCCAAGAAAAATGATTTAACAAACTCTAAATAGAGCACAGGGACTGAAAACACCCACATGTGTCTGCACATGTGTTACTCATACAGTATTATATATATTATTATATATATATATATATATATATACAGTGTCCATGGCCAACTGGACCAAATAAGGCTACAATTCCTTCAAGAAATTCTAGGAAGTCCATAAACATAAGGATAAAATTGTCTGAAGAGAAATGTACAAAACATTCCCTAAATCACAAGGAGATGAAGCCCATGATATAATTAAGGGCTCATACAGATTTTGTTTTTAAAACTTCCTAAAATATAATGTTTCATTATGAATTACATTGATAAATATTAATGGATCATACACTGTGCTGGTCATTGGGAATATAGAGTTAAAAATAATCATGAGATTTTTCCTCATTAATCTTAAAGACTAGCAGGGAAAGAAAAATTAATAAATGTAAACTTACAAATGTGATTAGAACCTCACCATATGGATACAATATAGTGTCACTAAAATAGTTGTTAGTGATGGGGGTAGAGGTTTTCAGTGCTCACCGAAGTAGTGACATCTGAACTGAGATCTAAGTGATGTCTAGAATTAACCAGCAAAGCTAAGAGAAAGCTAAAAGAGCCATATTTTTAAATGCAAGGTGCTGAAGAGAGCATGGTCATTTGAACATCTGTAAGAAATTTAGGAAGGAAAGGGATGATGGTGTGAGACGATGTCGGAGAGACAGGTAGGTACAACACCATGCAGGACTTCACAGTCCAAACTAACAATTCTAGTCTTTTCCCTGAGAGCCATGTGAAGCTAGCATATATCTGGAAGGAGGAAAGCAACATTAATAGTCTCTGATATTCTCAGTATCTTAGGCATCTCAGACATTTTCCAAATAATAGATTCCATGAACACGAGTTACCAACAGCAAATGAACAAATGAACAAAAGTAGAAATTAAAGTGCAGTAAAAACAAAGGAGGTTTGAAGTAAGAATCTGGGGGAAAATGTACCCACATAACTACAGTCAGAAAGGAAAGCAATTTTTAAACTGGTATTTCTCTTTTATATGCTCAGTGGGAAAAAAAAAGTGTTATTACAACTAAATAAAGATACCAGTGCTGAATGCCTATCAATAATTCGGTGAACTGTTTCCATGCATAGTAAATAACCATGCAAGAATAGTCATCAAAAATTCTTGTATCTTTAAAACCCCTTTGGTCTTTCAGGCTTCATTTTAACTTCATACTGGAAACCCTCCTCTGCTACAATCATCCTGGAAAGGTTATTATAATTGTACTTCTTAGTTGAAAGTCTGAGAGGCTATTACAGTTAAGTATGACTTTTCTAAATGAGCTCTGGCAGATTTTGACTTGTAGGACCTGTCACATTTTTCACAGCTTTGGAGGTTGAGAGTTTTGATCTACACTTTACCCTGGGCCTCAGTTATTTTTAGTCTTTAAGATCTCCAAGCTCACTTATCTTTTATTCTGCTGGGGCCTAGCAAAAGGTTACATTCAACTTTAGAGGGCTGTGTCTAATTTTCTTTTCCGAAGGACTCTTTTACCTAGAGGAACTCCGCTATCTTGATTATTCAAACACAAATCGTTGTTCTTAGTATTCAGACTAATACATACTTTAGTCTCAGGTTTTTTTGATATTTGAACAAGAAAAGAATTTAAAATAGGAACAAGCTGAGGTATGTAGTCTAAGCATGCTAATAATGATGAAATTATAATCATAAATATAAGATAGTTTAAAAGACAGACATCCAGGTAAGATACTAATGTAAACGTCTGCTTCCTCCCAGTATGCTTGAGGACCTGAGTGTAAGGTGTTTTCTGGATATAAGGCAAATCTGTAGGTTATTATATTTCAGTACAGACAGTATCACTTTTTGTTGTGGATCACTTTAAAACTCACACTACATAGATCATTGATGGTCATTTCATTCTTCCATCCCCTGAGTACTGGTATTTAGAGATGACGAAACAAGAGAAGAAAGGATGACTTTCCACTATTCATATATCTGGAACATCTTCTGATTCTCCCTGTTATCATTTCCACTATGCTACACTGCTATAGACTCTGTTTCCAAAATTTTATTCCTTCAAAGTGAATAAAAACATTAAAAAAAAAACCATAAAACAAAATGGAAGGCTGAAAACCTGAAGACTAATACTCTCAATAGCTGTTCCACGCGGTTAGAAATCATTATTCTCTGTTAGACATCAGGCTTTGCATTGGAGAATAATATCTCTAGAAACCTGATAGCATTAGCCAATGCAAATTAGATTATTCCCTTTCTGCTCCAATATATTAAATGCATAACAGATGACTTCATATTTACATTAATGGGACATGGGCTTGTTAGAGTCTCTGGCTCATGTCACAGGTATTGTATGTCATCACGAAAACTCATTCCCTATCCATTAAAAAAGTCTTCAATGATGGAGTCAGAACTGTGATTTCTAAGTCAACTTCCATGTAATCTCTTTCCCAAAGACTGTTCAGATTTATTTTTTTTGAAAAGAATTAAAAGAATAATTACCTGCTCCTCTGGTGTGATTAAAATCTCCTTTAATAATTTTGCATGATTTTCCATTGCCATTGCATACACCACAGTGATCTTCCCTTGCAAGGGACCCTAAAAAACCATCACAGCCAACCTTCTGTAACAAGAGATTGACAGTACATTATAAAGTGAGTTTTTTTCCACTTTAGCTTTTTAACCACTAATTTAGAATGAACCTAGTATCTACACACTAGACACATTTAATTTGACAAATGAGCAAAATGTCATATTCTCTTGGTGCAAATTAACAGAGCAAGCTCATGTCAAATGATATCATTGGTAAAGTGACCAAATAGCAGGACAGCAATGAGAATATTTTTCTCACAGTAAGAATTAAATGGTATCTTAAAGCAATTTGAAGGGCGCCTGGGTGGCGCAGTTGGTTAAGCGTCCGACTTCAGCCAGGTCACGATCTCGCAGTCTGTGAGTTTGAGCCCTGCGTCAGGCTCTGGGCTGATGGCTCAGAGCCTGGAGCCTGTTTCCGATTCTGTGTCTCCCTCTCTCTCTGCCCCTCCCCGTTCATGCTCTGTCTCTCTCTGTCCCCCCCAAAAAAAAAAACTTTGAAAGCAATTTGGAAAAAACAATATTGAGACAAATGCAATTATATAAATCCCCAAGGAAATCACATTTCTATTAAATATACCATGATTAATCTACTTCACTCTACTTAACATAGAACAGATATACTCATATATAGAAGGCTTCCCTTCTTAAAGTGGTTCCAAAGCAAATGCTCAATTATTAAAGATTAACTTTGTGAAAATCAAACATATGTTATTTTCACCATAGTTCATGAACAAACTTCTATCCTCATGTTCTTTGGCATCTAGCACGGCTGCTACAAGAAAATATGAACAGCGGGGACATTCATTTTAATTTGCTTCCAGAGGAATTACATTAATATGAATCTTCTGGGATAAAATCATCGACTCCTTTCTAGTGAATAATGCTGGTCTCCCATTGATGTTCAGAAATATGATTATAAATAAGTATGCAATGTTTGCATACTCAAAGGGCAGAAATTAATATGTCAATACTGTCAGAAATAAATGGTTGGATTACACAATTATCCTTAGCCAAGAAGGAGTTGCAAGAGAGATTGATGATACATCCATTTGTAGCAAGTTACAATTATTTTAGAGGAATTTTAAAAATATTATATGAAACAGGGACAAAAACGGGTTTTTTTTCTGTGGTTAGTGTTGGTGGTGCAAGAGGATGATGAATATCCTGAGAAGGCAAAAATCACATTAAACCTGCATAATATAGCATCCTTTCCTTTTATCCAGGGGGATATATCACTGTCAGAGGTAGCAAAGCAATGCATTAGTAGAGAAGCTTGATCTGCAAATCAAAGCGTATTCAGGGAGAAATAAAAGAATGTGGATGAAAGAGGTGGCCACCACAGGAAATTCCTCAAAATACAACAAAGGTAGGGTAAGAGCTCACTAAGCGGGAGCCATGAAAAGACCTGAGAGTCCTGGTGTGAGGGGGGGAAAAAATTTCATTTACATACAAATGAGGAACAAATTTACAGTAGAGTGTAGAGTGGTTTTGAAATGAAAAAAAAAAAAAAAAAACAACAACAACAAAAAAACAATTCTAAGGCTCTATCCCTAGTTTTGTTTCTTGGCAAATACAATAAACCCAATAAGTAGTAGTTAAATGACTGAATAAATTAGACCTACTGGTTTATTAATTTTTTTCCAACCCTTGTAACTGGGATACTATAATTCTGTCCACCTAATATAAAAGCAGGGATAGACATAATGTCATAGCTCAAACAATCACGGATTTTAAAAATAAGCATCAAAGATTTTTTTATTTTGTAATTTAGTGTCAAGTCCCATACTTATCACAACATGCTTATATATCTCCAGACATTGAGGATGAATGCCTTTGAGAAGGTAATGTAATTTAATTGGGGTGGCCACCTGAAATACCACTGGTGTCCTGGAGATGGGCAGATAACATAATACAGAAGAGAGCTTTTTCTATCCTTTTCTAGGACAGAAATAATCACGGAGACAAATGGGTCATGAGGAGAAAGCTATTTTCTTCGTTTTTCAAAAGTTTTAAAGTTCATTTATTTATTTTGAGAGAGAGAGAGAGAGAGAGAGAGAGCGCAGGGGAGGGTGCAGAGGGAGAGGAGAGAGAGAATCCTAAGCAGGCTCTGCACTGTCAGCACAGACCCTGATGTGGGGCTCGAACTCACAAACCATGAGATTATGACCTGAGCCAAAACCAACAGACACTTAACCAACTGAGCCACCCAGGCACCCCAAAAAGCTATCTATTTTCACAGCCCTTCTTCGTCCCTCTCCAAGTTTACAATTGTACATTCAGTTTTGGTGTATGTATTTTGTGTAGCGAAACACTGAAAAACAGGAGGTCGTCAGAAAGAAAAAAGTAGCATGCTTTTAATTATATGGAAAGACTGAATGTAGCATTTTAGTTAAAAGCCAGAATGTTGAAGTATTCCAATTCTGTCAGAAGTCACAATCCATTTCGTGGAACTTAATTGTAACCATCAGATTCATGTGGCACTTATGCAGAATTTTTTTGTTGCTGTTGTTTTAATTTTGATGTCTAGCTAGGAACTCTGGTAAAAATATCTAGCTTACACATACGTTAAGTGAAAACATGGGCAATTTAGGCTATTGTATTTAGGCATATACATGTTAGGAAAATACCCTTTTTTTGAAAAATAAATGCATTGAAGAAAAACTTTAATCTGATCAGACTTACATATAGTGATGAAATAAAGTTAAAAGCTTTACTGCACAACATTCAGGTCTGAAAACAAACATGTATAGGTAAATGTCTGCAATGTTTTTTTTTACAGGCAAATGAAAAATTACATTTCAGGTAACTGACCACAGCTGTTAAAGAATAAGGAAATTAATATGTAATTATAAGACTGTTTCTTATGCCAATGTATACATGATTCTGTGCTTTCAATTCTATAGAATGCTGGCAAAACATAAAATCTTAGAGTTGGTAAAGCATTTAAGTTCCATGTTGTTTCCAAGTTTTTACCCAGAGTTTCCGTAGGTCTCTACTGGAACACAGGTTGGTCCACCCACGCCTTGTACATGTTTTCAAATTTTGGCGCATGTGCATGTGTGTATGTATGCACAGGCGTGCATTTTCTGGGGAAAAAAGGAAACCTTTCATCAGATTCTCAAAGGAGTGTATTGTACAAAAAAGTCAATGACCATTGGTTTACCAACTTCATTTGACAGACTGGTTAATAGGTGTATAACACATTTTCAGTGATTTTCATAAGAATGTCATTTCTTAGTGGCTGTCATGGATTCAGTACTGCTCCACTCAGATGCTTCTTTCCTAACTAAGGGATTTATTTCCTTCCCATGCCCATTAAGTTCATTAGCCAATGGCTCTCATCAGAAATTGCCTAGACGGAAGAAAACTGCCTTTCCTAAGGTCCCATCTCCCTCCTAGGGCAGCTTGCATCCAGACACGAGTAGATGCTAAGGGTAAAAAGGCCTGGTTTTCTCACCCCAAATGAGGACAACTCTGAAGAGCCATCTCCAGCTCACATGGTAGCCTGTTGTGACTGTACCATAGCACACTTTCCTCCCTGTGCCTGACCCTGGCTCCTTCCCCTCCCAGCATGGATGGTGATCATACAGACACTTGGCATTAACCTCTCAGTTTTATTAATCCTCCCAGGGAAAGCCATTTGAGATAGCGGTAGAATTATAAGCAGCAACTTCTAACTTCTAGCCTTTGATCTCTCCCACTCTGCTGTCCACACTTGCTATAAGAGAATTTCTACTTTTCTCAAGATAAGTGAAGACTGCATAAATGCATGTAGCAAATGGAGATTTTTTTAATCTTTATTTTTGAGAGAGAGAAAGAGAGATAGAGAGAGAGCAAGCGGGGGAGGACACCAGAGAGAGGAGACACAGAATCCGAAGCAGGCTCCAGAATCTGAGCTGTCAGTACAGAGCCTGATGCAGGTCTCAAACCATGAGCCGTGAGATCGGACCTGAGCTGAAGTCGGACGCTTAACCGACTGAGCCACCCAGTCGCCCCAGGAAATGGTTTTAAAAGAAAGATATAAGCAAATGAGATGTTTAAGCATTATAAGAAACTGAATATATATTTGAAAATCACTTGTTTCCAGTATGTTGAAAATGCTTCAATATTAGTGAGTAATAGGACTGATTTTATAGGTTTTTGCCACACGGCTCAGCCTTGGACACAAGATATGGAGAAGTGCAGTGCTTGAATTTTGGGTCTGGAATATTTTGACAGAAAATGCCATTTTAGATGCATAATATTTACACTACAGAATTAAAATCTCAGGGTCTTTCAACTGGTCATGGATTTTAAGATGATCTAGTCCAAACCCTTGGTTTCTGAAGACAAGGGGTTTCAAAGCAGATCAGACTGTGCTCAGGATGACAGCTGAGTGAGAACTAAATCCACAGCTTTTGAGTCTGGGCACAGAGTTTCCAGCATACTGTGCAGCTACCCAAAGGCACTCATAGCCTCCTTCAGCACATAGTCCCCCTTCTTAAATGTCTTACCTGACATCTGCCATTTGCACAGACATCTATATCCCTGATATCCACATGAAGTTCCATCCATTACTTTTCTGATAGAAGGATAGGCTGTTCTTTCCCAACAGGAGAGCAAAACAAGGCACATGGTTTTTCCTACACACAGAGTGGATAAAAAAAATGAGCACAAGTTACTCCATAAGTATTTTTATCTCAAGCTTTATTTTTCAGAACGTTGTTGAGTACAAAAGTATAATTTGATGTGAACTGAGTAATGCATTCTACAGTAGTTATGAGCAGAAAATGAGAGGACGCCTGGGAAAAAAATAGATATCCAATGAATAGTTCTCTCCTTAAGAAATATGTCTTCAAATTATTTTCAAAATGTATCACTTATTATTTTCTGGCACCAACCTCTACCACGTACAAAGTGATCACTCTTGCCCGCAGATATTTTACACACCAACCACTGATTTTTTGCTCATATCCTTTGGAATGAACTGCCTCTTAAGTACATATCAGAATTCTGCCTATTTCAGATTACTGATTGATGAAAACTTTCTTCACACGTCACTTCTACATTCCAATACACTAATTTTCAATCCTATACATTTGGCGCTTTCTAATTGCAAACTTACTAAAGGGAGAAAGAAGAATTTCTAAGAGAGCAATTCTCCTAGGATTTTCCATTACAAGGATGTTTAGAAATGCAACAGAATCCCATGAGAACGTTCCCTGGAATGCACATGTGCTAGCTAGGACTCAACCTCCCTTTATTGCTTACTCAGAAAGCATGCCAGTATACATGATATGTAGGTTAAGAAACACCATCCTAGGTGGAGAGTGTTTGAATAGCTGGCAGTCTTCTTCAGGGCTTCATTAAGCAAGAAGGTAGGGTGGTTAGAGTAAAAGGCGTGCCTATCAGGCTCAGTCAAGAGTGGCAAAATATTTTTAAAGTGCTGTTTCTATTTCTAAGTATCCTACAGAAGAACTGTAGTATTTGGTAACACCAGTAGTAGAATTATCCAAATTCTGAAACTTCAGAGCAATTTCCATGCTACATTACTACTCTATTGGCTTGATACCAGTCAGGTCCTTTGCTGTTTATTAAGCTCATATAAATAGATGGAAAATAGTTACAGTCTTTGACACTGATCTTCACTTATGTCTTCAGTAAAGTTCCACGTATGCTGATGGGATTCTATAAATACCAAATAACAGCCAGAGGCATGGAACAGGGTATCACTTTGCAAAGAGAAGACAGACAGTTAAATGAGCCTTCAGAATTGAACATTTCAAACAGTTTTCACATGTGGCTTCTGAATACTGCTCTGAACAATTCTGGGGAGTTGGACCATGGCCTTCAATGTGCATGGTTTTGAAATTTTCCTTTAAGATGCCATTATAAGCTGCAATAAAGCATTTCAGTATGCTCTCACACCTCAAAGTAGGTTATGTTTATTCAATGACTGCTTACTATGTCATATCTTTGGACTTAGAAACAGCTGCTATAATTGCAACGCTTTAAAAGTTATATATATATATATGTATATATATATGTATATATATATAATTCTCTTTCCGGAGTTTTCATTGAAGAGAGGAGCAAACCAAATATATGAATAATGTGGAAAGGAGTTAGTCTAGAAAATTCCATTCACATTCCAAGCGAGAACTCAGATAAAAATCTTTCTATTTCTTCTTTTACAGCGTATTGTCAATTCACTGTGCTTTACAGATGACATAAACATTTGACACCAATCTTCCTTCCTGGAGTATACCCTTGAGATTGTGACATTATAGTGATCCTTGTAACAAGCCAGTACTTCCTTGGCAGGCAGGCTTTGTCTTGATTTAAGAGACCAACCCTTTCCAAGATATGCATTATACATGGATTTCAGCCAAATTTCAGCACAGTGTATGTAAAATACCTGAATGCTAAAGCCATGCATCTTTTTTCTCTAAAAATAACTGTTCACTATGGCATTGATACCCTGTATTTAATTTGCCTAGCCACAGATTCATGTATTACATAAGAATAACAGAAAAATCCCCTTGCATTTTAAGGTGTCATATGTTATTAAGACTTGGAGTTTTTTTCAAAGAATTAGATGTTTTAATTTCTTCCATAGTGCTATATAACGCAAAGACCACGGTTGTGTATTTTCTTTATGCTATGGACCAACATGTTTGATTGATATGTGTCACAAAATTATAAAAAATGCTAACCTGCTAATTATGTAAATATTTATTGTGGATCGTTCTGATGATACACATCATTTTATAAGAGGTAGGGGCTTTTAAAATTGTGATTTCCACTGGCTTTAATATTTTAAATTGGCCCCCATCCAATCCCAATTTTTTTTTTTTACACTGTGGAGAAAACCTGTTTCCTCTGTCTTATTTCACATATGAAATGAACAGGTTTCAAATGAATTTAATATTATCAAATTGAACAGCCAGTTAGAGGCAGAGATAGGATTGACCCTCAAGTGATCTGATGACGATTTTCATTATTTGAATAGTCATATTGTTCCTACTATAAAAAGGTATGGCATATATATTCACAATTATGCAACAATACTCATCAGAAGCTTAATATTTGCCAGTCTGTCCACTCAGCACAGACATAGAGAGAGTACAGACACCTCAAAATCTGCTACAATAAGGTGCTTGGAGGAGCACATACCCAATTTGGAGGATCAGGGAGATTCTTTTTTCCTAGAGGACCTGACGTAACTGAGTCCAAAAAAATCAAGAGCCATTTTTCAGGGAAATAATGGGGAGAGACAGACCAAGCCTGAGAAAGAAAAGGTATTAGCTGAGAAACTAGCATTGTACAGGCCAGGCACAAGAGAGCACATTGTGTGTGAGGGATGGACTGGAAGTCGCGTTGTCTGTGCTGGAGGACACAGAAGGGACGGTGACCCCAGCAAGAGAAGATAAAGGGACGGTCACGCAAAGGGCCTTAGCAACCAGAGGCAGTTACATCTGAGATTGGTCCCGAGAGCAGCGGAGCTCACGGAAGGGTGCCACATGGCACAGTGGTTGACATATCCAGCCTTTAAAGGGCCAGTCTGGCTGAAAAGTGGAGCACGGGCTGTAGAAGACTGGCGAGAGAGGGGAGGAAGGTGTTTGAGGATCCAGTGCAAACATGAACAAACGTTCTGGCAGGAGAACGCTTTGGACAAAGAGGGTTGCTACTTGATTACAGGCATGGAGACTGAGGAAGATGGTCCTAGCTTAGCTTGGGAATGAGACCGATCATGATACTGTTCCATGTGACAGAGCACAGGGAGAGAAGCAGATGCAGGACTGAGACAGAAAGGAAAGGGGCATGCTGAGTTGGAAATAATGAGACGTTGAGTGAAGATGTCCATACAACGGATGGGTAAAGCAATGAAGGGGCTCAGGACAGAGAGATCTGGGTGGGAGATAAACATCTGTGTTTCCTTTGGCATACGGATGATAAATAAAGCCTAGTGAATAAAGTATTATTATCCCAAGGAGATCACTAGAAAATTCATTCACCTACCTTATTAAGTGCCTACTCTGTTTAGGTACTGTTCACAATGTTGAACATATAGCAATGCAAAAACAGGATAAACCCTGTTCTTCCAATAATTATGGGGCACATATAATAAACAAATGTAGGGGTGCCTGGGTGGCTCAGTCGGTTAAGCATCCGACTCTTGATTTCAGCTCAAGTCACGAGCTCATGGATAGAGTTTGAGCCCTGCATCAGGCTCGGTGTAGACACTGTGGAGCTTGCTTGGGATTCTCTCTCCCTTTCTCTCTGCCCCTCCTCTGCTCATTCTCTTTACTCTCAAAAAATATAAAAACTAAAAAAAAATTTTTTTAAATACACAAAATGGAAAAGTATTATGGCAGATGATGGTGGGTTCTGTGAAAAAAGAATAAAGCAAGGAAAGGAAGGGATGAGTTATTATTTTACAAAAAACCTAAAGGAGGTGAGAGAATGAAGTACACAGATACCTAGAGATGGTGTTAAGCAGGGAAAGCAGGGGTTTTCAAGACACTAGGACCTATTCTAGGCAGAGAAAGTGAGCCAGTATGGGTGGAAGTGTGATGGGGAACAGAAGGGATGAGGTCAGAGGGTCAGAGGAAGCCAGGTAGCAGAGATCCTTTAGGCCCTAGAAGGAATGATGTGGGCTTTCAGTGAGCTGGGAAGGTACTGGAGGGTTTTGAATAGAAGAATACAGGAAATGACTGACAATTTAGATGTATCACTCTGGCTCTTGAGACTGAAGGAGAGCACAGGCATGAAGACCAGTTAGAGGGCTACTGCAATCATGGGGAGAGAGACAGTGGCTTGTGCCAGGGTTGGAGTTCTGGTGATGTTTGGAAATGATAAGACTCTGGATGTATTTTAAAGGTAGGGCTCATATCCATAAAAATAATGAAATCTTGCCATTTGCAACAAAATAGATCTAGAGAATATAATGCTAAGTGAAATGAGTCACAGAAAGACAAATCCTATACAATTTCACTCAAATGTGGAATTTAAGAAACAAAATGAATGAACAAATAAAAAGAGACAAACCACAAAAGAGACGCTTAACTATACAGAACTGATGGTTACTGCAGGGGAGGTGGTGGGAACATGGATGAAACAGGTGAAGGGAATTAAGAGTACATTTAACTTGATGAACCCTGAGTATATATAGAAAATGATTAATCACTGATATCATACACCTGAAATTAATATAACACTGTACGTTAACGACATAGAATTAGAAAAAGAGGCTCATGTGACCTTACTGATCTTTGAACATAGAGTAAAAGAAAACAATGATGACTCCAATGTTTGTCAAAGCATCTAGAAGGAGGCAATTACCATTTATTAGAGGGCAGCGTGACAGAAGATTGTGCTATAATTTCCTCTCACCTGAGTAAGCAGTAGGATTAGAGCCATCATGGCAAAGAGAGCATGACATGTT
Source organism: Lynx canadensis (assembly GCF_007474595.2). Classification (NCBI taxonomy): domain Eukaryota; kingdom Metazoa; phylum Chordata; class Mammalia; order Carnivora; family Felidae; genus Lynx; species Lynx canadensis. The sequence continues at coordinate 106,947,054 of NC_044303.2, read as the reverse complement.
TGAGGCAGGAAAACAAGAACAGGATCTGGAGTTGAGAGTGACAAGGAGCAAGGTTCTAGATGAGACATGAGGCAAGAGAAGGGAGCAGATTACCTCCTCATCCTCCTGCTACCAAACACAGAACACTACTGACTGTCGTGGAGTGATCTGCCTTGTTGTTTGGCTGTTTCCATTAGTGCTTGTATGCTCAGAAGCTGATCCTGAGAGAAGGGTTTTGTCAGATGGGTACACTGAAATTGATGACAACAGAATTCAGGCTGTTGATAGGAGGGTTACTGAAATGATGGAAAAGCACAGTCCAAACTGACTAAGGGGAGAAATAAGGACAAGAAACACTGATGGTCAGTTAAATGACAGAATTCACAACCATATTTGGTAACTGTAGCTCAAATCCAGAGCTCACCGACCACGGGCAAGAACTATTTCTTCTTTTTTTAAAAAAAATATTTTATTTATTTAAGTTTTAAATGTTTTTTATTTAAAACTTCTTTAATGTTTACTTTTGAGAGAGAGAGAGAGAGAGAGAGAGAGAGAGAGAGAGAGAGAAAACTAGTGGGGAAAAGACAGAGAGAGAGGGAGCTGTGAACACAGAGCCCAGAGCAGGGCTCAAACCCATGAACTGCGGTATCATGACCTGAGCTGAAGTTGGACAGCTATTTTGACTGAGCCACCCTGCTTCCCTAGTTGTTTGTTTGTTTGTTTATTTATTTATTTATTTATTTATTTATTTATTATTTTATAGAGGGAGAGTGCTCTAGTGGGGTTGAGGGGCAGAGGGAGAGAGAAAGAATCCCAAGCAGGCTCCATGCTCAGCGCAGAGCCACACGCGGGGCTCAACCCATGACCTTGGGACATGACCTGAGCTGAAATCAAGACTCGGAGGCTCAACCAACTAAGCCACCCAGGTGCTCCAGAACTATCTTCTTAAGTAATAAGTTTAAAGGACAGTTGCAAAAATAGTACAGAGAGGTCTCATGTACCTTTTTCCCAGTTAACCCCAATGGCTACACTTTCATAACTAGAGTACAATAGCAAACCCAGGAAACTGACATCAGTACATGTATGTGTATACTTCACTGATCACATGCGTAGATTTTACAACCACCACCACAATCAATATCTGTAAGTATTTTACCAGCACAAACTTCTACTTTATGTTACCCCTAGGTAATAGCACCCATTCCTCTCCCCGCCTTCATCCCTAACTCCTGGCAACCTTTAATCTGTTTTCTATCCCTGCAGTTTTATCATTTCAAGAACGTTACATAGGTGGAATCACAGAATATGTGATGTTTTGACATTGGCTCTTTTCACTTAGCATAATGCTCTGAAGCCCACCATAATGCTCCAGATATAGATATAGTCATATCCATAGTTCCTCTTATTGCTTCAGAGTATCCCATGGTGTGGATGTACCTCAGTGTGTCTGACAATTCAGGGTCTCAGGACTTTTTTGGTTGTTTCCAGGTTTTAGCTATCAAAAATAAAGCTGCTACGAACCTTTGTGTATGGGATTTTTTTTTAAGGTTGTAAATTTTATTTCTCTGGAGAAAATGCCCAGGATTGTGTTTTCTAAGTTGTATGATAACTGTATGCTTAATTATTGAAGAACCACCAGCTATTTTTCAGAGTGGCTGTACGATTACATTCCTATCAGCAACGTAGAAGATCCAATTTCCCCTCATCCTCACCAGCATTTCATACTGCCACTCTTTTTTTTTTAATTTTTTTTTGATGTTTATTTATTTTTGAGACAGAGAGAGACAGAGCATGAATGGGGGAGGGGCAGAGAGAGAGGGAGACACAGAATCGGAGCAGGCTCCAGGCTCTGAGCCATCAGCACAGAGCCTGATGCGGGGCTCGAACTCACTAACCATGAGATCGTGACCTGAGCTGAACTCGGATGCTCAACCGACTGAGCCACCCAGGCGCCCCTTGCCACTCTTTTAAAATTGAAGTTAATCTAATTGGTATGCAATAATATACACCACATTAAAATAAATACTTGTAGTCAGTGCTTGTGATTGTTATAGTATTAAATAAAGGTTGGAAAAGGAGAGCTCTGAAATACTTAGAATATAATCTGTATAATGGTGTAAAATAACCATGAGTAAAGCACCCTGCAAATCCAAAGTCTGTGTAACTAAGATGGCGGTGACCTGGTTACTCATACCTTCATCCATGACAGCTTGCCACTGAAGACCATGCTTTGGGTATGAAGTTCTAACACTATAGGCCTGACATTGCCAGTCTCTGAATCCAGGCAAACCTGCAGGACAAGGTGGATTCTCACATATTCTGTATTGTTTTCTGGGACCATTACAATCCCTTGCTTCAGAACCTAGCCTAGAAAAAATAGTACAAATAATCAATTTTATCTTTTTTACGTTAACCCTCACTTCAAAAAAATTAAAAGGCATTAAGTTAATAAGGTATATCCTTTATATTAGATCATCTACTTTTGAAAATGTGGACACGTTAAGTGATCGCTAATAGTAGGAAATCCTATGCTTATTAAAACCTTGCCACTTAACTTGCCATGACTATGATACAGAAGAGTAAAGGGCAGAGGCTGGGGGCAAAATAGAAAGCCTGGGATTCCCTCAAAGGAGTTTGGTTGTAACGTTTCACATACTTGCTATAAAACTGCTTGTGAAGGCATTGGGCCACTGAGCCCAAACTAACAGTAGAAGTACAGAGCTGAAATGATTTTCTTGCATGCTTTCCTGGGATCACTCTAGAAGGATGGGGTTGAGCGAGTGGACCCTGTAAGGTTCCCGCTCTGCACACGTGCTCAGCACGTCTTGAGTTTTCAACATTTCACTTCTATTGACGTTGATTTTGTTCTTCTCCCCTCCTTTCCCAAAGTCCTGCCATCTTCCCGCCTTCTCCACTGTCCCCTTAAATGGTGACTTACTTTTCCTAATGCAGGTCTCCCTGCTCCTTTAAACACAACAGTTTATTTGATTCACTCAAGAAACTACCCCATGTAATGTTTAATTATTTGTTAGTAGAAGGGTTGGTCTTATTTTCTTTTCACAAGGGAGATTTTATATAAAATAATACTTTGAGGGACTTTGCTGCTTTCCAGCGTGGGGTAGGGTCTGAGGTCTGCCTTCCGACACCGGTTTGTCAGGAAAACCTTTGCATTTGAAAATTCAGAATAAAATGCCCTCCCCCAATGCAGGAACTTTGCGTTTACCCAGGACATTTGCGCTCTCGACTGCTGATCCCAGAACTGCAGGTTCGGCTACAGGGACTCCACATGCTCCACTCTCCGGCCACATGTCCAGGTGCTGAGGTCCCTGGTGGTACATTCTCCAGCCTTACACCACTATTCCAAAAGTTATGTCTTAGGTGAACAAATCAGGGCACAACGGAAAATCATTCACGGCCTACAGAGTCACTGGAATTGTGATTAAATCAGGTCTACTAAAGCCCCAAACATGTGGATTGAAAAAGACCAAAAAATAAGTTGGCACTTGCTTCTTGTCAATAGCAATACAATGGTCCATTCTCATACAGTCTTGTTGTGAAACAGCACACAGATATTTGCAACACAACCCTGAGATTTCAGTCCTTATATCATAAGGAGAGGGGGTAAAGAGGGAACTTGGGGTGGCACAGCCAGGAAAGAAAAACCAACACATTCTAAGAAACAGAACAATTTAAGAGGGACAAACCACAAAAGCATAGAGTCATATATAGGAATGGAAAATAGCACATGAATGTTTCTTCCATAACTGAGTGGAACAGACATTTCAGCAAACTTAGCAACTGAGATGTGAAGACCCAGTGGTTTTCTTCCCCTTGTAATTAAAATTTTTAAAAGTATGGTTTAATTTTAGCACTTTCCTTTTTCTGAAAGAGTTCCCATCAAATCTAAGCATTAACATCAACAGCAAGTTTTCTTTTGAAAGTGGTTTACTTGAATGGCTTAGGTAATAGGATGCTTGGAAATTCTGTCATTTCTTTCCAATTATTCGGCAGCTTATTTTGTATCTGTTAACTGAGAAAGATAACCGTGAAAGAAGAGAAAGGATGTACTCATTCTCTTGTTTATATTTACATTTTCATTTACTTTAAGCAAGGCAGCAAAAGAGGCAGTTTCTGTGGTCACTGAGGAATGGTTGCTAGGACTTGGAAGATAAATTATAATAATTCCTCCTTATTTCTGAAAAATCAGATATATGATGGTCATAGCAAACATGTTAAAAGTAAATTACTTGAACAAAATCATGTTGAGAACAGTAAGTAATATTGGCAAAATTTAGATTAATGACTGTATAATGATGGGGGTTGAGCAAGCTGATCCTTCGAACTTAATGGCAACATGATTTTATACGGGATTTTGCAGAAATTGCAGAAACACTCTAATCTTTAAGTTTACGAATTCAAAATGTGAATAATCATATTTTACTTAACAGATTTGCAGGAGTAGAATGAAGCACTACGGATAATGCACAGCCCACACTAAGGACTTAGTAAAGATTAACAATAATTAACAATGATACTGATAATTGTATACACCATTATATTAACATGTTAGTAAGTTTCCAGAAATCTAACCAAAATTTTATTCATCCTGATCTTATCCATATTTCTTTAAAATTTATTTTGAGAATATGTTTTTAAGTGATGTTTTAGAAAAAAGAATTCAGAAAACTGTATGACATAATTTTGTGTGAACCCAGTCAATGCTTTTCTATGCAATAACACAATTAGTTTCCCGTAGATTTTTTTCCCGATAATGTCAGTTTTTAAATTCAGCCTCTTTTAGACTCAAGATGTTTAAATTTTTTTTTATGTTTATTTATTTTGAGAGAGACAGAGACTGAGTGTGAGTGGGGGAGGCACAGAGAGAGAGGCAGACAGAATCAGAAATGGGCTCCAGGCTCTGAGTTGTCAGCACAGAGCCCAAAGTGGGGCTGGAACTCAGGAGCTGATAGGTCATCACCTGAGTTGAGGTCAAATGCTCAACCAAATGAGCCACCCAGGCGCCAGCCCCACATGGGATTCGAACTCAGGAGCTGTGAGATTATGAACTAAGCTGAAGTCAGACGCTCAACTGACTGAGTCACCCAGGCACCATTAGACTCAAGAATTTTTAAATCTATGCTCAAAAAAAAAAAATCTCAACAACTAATAGTGTATTGATAGGCACATTACACTGAGATTTTGTATGAAGATTGTCATTAAATTGAGATTTTGGGTGAATACAGAGTCTGAAAATTGCAGAAGGGGGAAAACATTCTTTTAAACAATTTACTGGCTTTAAAGATTTAACAATGTACTGCCCATTTACACACACACACACACACACACACACACACACACACACAATCCAGAGTGAAAGGTGTCAAATTTCAATTGGTCCAATTGTTTTGGCCTACTTGAAAGGTGTTTATTTTCCTATAGGGCATCCCATAGCTCCTTGCTCACTTAGCAGCACACTGGCATTGAAAGGGCTGGCTCAGGTTCACAGCAGACTGAAACTCTGCTGGGAAAGACCAGCATCTGGACTTGTACATCATTTAACCTAGACCACACTGGGCAGATGAAGACAAATGGAAACAGATATGGAAGCTACATTTGCATAACACAAATCGGTGAAATTTGAAGAAAGAATTGCATAATATTTAAAGTTCATCACCTTGCAGAGAACCAACACTCTGGATGAAACTATGGAGAAGCTGCCTTTGTGTCTTCTAGGTGATGCTGTTTTTCAACACAGAGGAAAGTGCTGAATGTTTTGTTTAAATCATTATATAATATATTCCATTTGGTTTATACATTAAAATGATCCTAATGATGCTTTTCATATATTTTCTCGCAGCATATTTTGCTTTATTTGTATTTTTTTAGCCTCAAAAGAAGATGCTATGCATGGCTTAAAAAGCTCAAAATTTGTCATGTCTACTAATTCAGTATGATTTATGAAAATGCTAAGGAAATATATAATAAAGGATATTTCTGGCACAGTACATGACCTAAAAAATTGCCTGTAGTTCCATTCTATCAAATTTCTATGTGGACATATGTCTAGGAAGTTCATGAAAACATCTGATTGGAAGAGGTCTGTGATGATGTCAAAGGGAACATCATTCTCTAATCAAATCTTCTACAGAGACTGAGGAGACCAGAGGGGGAGAGAAGCCAATAAACTCTCTAAATATGCAATTTGATTGTAAGGGATATTACAGTCTTTATATTTTCAACAAAGGATGATGTTGGTCATTTCAAGAAGCTCAATTTAAGGAAGTAAATAATAAAATATATTATGTAGAATTCTTCAAAACAGGTTAAAATTTTACTAAATTTTTATTCAACTTTCCTTTCCTCTCCCCAAGTTCCTAGTAAGTATTGTCAGTGCAAAAACATACATGTCTTGGTTTTTGCCAAATCATTTATCAACTCTTTAACATCTGTTCAATGTAAATGTAAACACAGATGATAGTAGTATAAAGAGAAAAGGAGAAGAAAGAAAACAGGCTGTTTTTAATTTGGAAAATGCTGAGTATAAATAGTAGATAAATCCCCATCTTTCCAATTATTTTAAATCATAAAATTCTGTACGCACCTTCAGACTTAATTATATACTCTTGGATGAACTAGTTATACAGCTAGATTCACATCACTACACTGTACACATTATAAAAAATTATAACATTTTGTAATGAATTATAAAAAAAAATGCCCAGCTTTGTTTCTTGGTTTGCAATGCACAAAGCTAGCAGGGTTTTGTGTGAGGTTGGATGCATTCAAATATTTTAGCACTTCAGCACTCATCTGCAGAGTGTTGGAAGCTATTTTCATGATGGCTCCTACAAAAGCTGGGACAGATGGCTATTTGAAGAAGCCCACATGGACTCTGGAACTGAGAAGTTCATTAGTTATTTCAATACACAAAGCATTGCAGAACCACTAACAGATATTGTTAGCACAATTAGAGGGAAATAAAACATTTTCCTTTGGATGAGCAATTATAAATTTGATTGTTACAAGAGTACGTTTATTTTAGAGAATTCAAGTATGCAAATTATTCTCATAAGTATCAGAAGAAAAAACAATGGTAGAGAAATGTGTAGGACATCAGTTTATAAAAATGAAGAGATTTTTATATTGCTAAAGCAGAACTAAATGAGATGAATGGTCTGTGTGAAGTTTGGAGAAGTAATGGCTAAATGTTTGGTTATCTCTGTTTATTACTGTTTTTGTGTTTCAGGGATGATAAAAATTATTGCTGGTGCAGAATTTTATGATGCCAGCAATAAATTATACAGCATAATACCATGAGGCTTGCCCAGTATGCACATATTATTGTACTTTGGTGTATAACTTAAAAAAAAAATAAAACCAACCCAAATTCAGACACTCCGTATAAACTCACAGAAAAACATCTGACACAGTCTGTAAACAACTGGCTGATAATTCACAGAAATTCCCTTTCAAGAAACCATTTCCTTATTGATTACATCTAGTGATAAAACATTGCTAGCCTTAAAAATACTCTGTATTTTAAAAATGTTACATTTTTTTTTAGTTAAAGATCTCAGAGAAGTAATAAATGATTACATGCTCATGACAAACAAAATCAAAAATGTCTAGGAAAAAGTCGTATTTATCCTCAGCTCCCCTGCTTTCATCCATCAAACCTATTTCCCTTCCAAGAGCTAACTATTAAATACAGTTTGAACTTTATATTTTCAAACCATTTTCTATGAATTTAGGAATATATACCCTGTGTGTGTGTGTGTGTGTGTCTGTGTGTGTGTGTTCAAAACTTTTTTTTTTGGTAAATGTCAAATGGTATCATAAAGTATCAATTTTTCTGATGTGCCTATGTATTAACCAACATGTCTTATAGATCTCTTCAGTCTGTATGTATATATATCTACCTTATTCTTTTAACAGCTACATTGTAACCATTCCTCACCTCATGAATATTTTCATGGTTTCTCACTCCTCACCATTGCAAATTGCATCCTTACATAAGCATTTGTGTGTGTGTGTGTGTGTGTGTGTGTGTGTGTGTGGTATTTCTATTGTGTCCATTTTTAAAAACAATGTGCTTTTAAACTAGCACTCTATATTACTTCATTTTTTTCACTAAGTATTTCACTCCCAGTAACCTTTATGTTGTTGTTTCTTTTTAAATGTAATAAAAATGTATGTTCTGCAGAGGCAAGGTTTCAGATCTCACATCTAATTCCCTTCACAGAATAAAAATTAGAAAATAATGTGAGTTACTGAACTGTTATCTTTTGATTAACTACAATTATACATTTAGATGAGAGCTATCTCCTTCAGATCCTTTCACACAAAGTATTTTTCCACAGCAATAATTTTGATATGGAAATCACAAGAAATTTAACTTTTCAACACCAATTATCTTGATATGTAAATGTGTACTAATAAATTCCTATAACTTCAAGAAGCGCATTAAACAACTCAGACAGCCAACTATTTACTAATCTTTAAAATATCAATTAGAGGGGAGCCTGGGTGGCTCAGTCCGTCAAACATTTGACTTTGGCTCAGGTTATGATCTCACAGTTCATGAGCTCAAGCCTTGCGTCAGGCTCTGTGCTGATAGTTCAGGGCCCGGAGCCTGCTTCAAATTCTGTGTCTCCCTCTCTCTGCCCCTTCCCCACTAACACTCTGTCTCTGTCTCTCAAAAATAAACATTAAAACTAACTAAACTAAACTAAACTAAAAATAAAATAACATGTCGATTAGAATATTTTACTTATGATGCTTGAAATGACAAGGAAAAATTATCCTCAGTCACTCTTCTGGGACAATGTTTTATACCTGAAAGGACTCATCAGCTCTGCAAGTTCTCCTATTTATGCTATTGTTTGTCGTCATTTTACCTGTGTTTAATTTAATAAATTCATTTTTTGGTGAAACTAATACATACATCCTTCAACATTGTTGTAATCAAACACAATAAAAAATAACTGCATTTATATTAACAAAATGACCAAGATGTGAAACACATAAAAATAAACAGTGAAAATGAATGAAATGCTGAAAGCTTTATAGATACTCAAAGTATTTCACTACTGTTGAGATGGATAAATATGCAACGGGCAGAAGGAGATGTGAGTTTCTTGAGTTTCATTCACTATTCTTACTAACTACAGATGGGTCACGTGACTTACCTTACCAGCGTCACAGTCCGTTCCATCCATGGGTGGATCGAGCTTGGTTCTGCATTCTTTCTCACCCTCTACCTTGCACCACAACCCTGTGCAAATAAGATGCTGAAAACAAGGCCACAATAACTCATAAGGAGGAGGCATCACATTTTTGATGTGAAGTCAATAAATTTTGGAAAAAAGTGACTTTGACAGAACAAGAAATTGTTGGAAGAGAAACAGGCTCTAGGTACTTTGCATTTACAATTATAGTTGAATAGCATAGGCTTATTTATAGTGATGAGAATGTTGATACATAAGAACAGAAAATCTGTTTAATATGTTTCATTGCCTTTACATTTCTTTAAAACACACGTGATTATGGGGTGCCTGGGTGGCTCAGTCCGGTAAGCGTCCGACTTTGGCTCAGGTCGTGATCTCGTGATTCACGGGTTGGACACCTGCATAGGCTCTGTGCTGGCAGCTCAGAGCCCGCAGCCTGCTTTGCCGATTCTGCCTCCCTCTCTCTCTGCCCTTCCCCTGCTCGTACTGTGTGTCTCTCTCTCTCAAAAATAAATAAAACATTAAAATTTTTTTTTTAAAAAACTGCATGTGATTATGCAAGACTAAGTAGCCACAACAGACCAGCGTGAGCTAAAAACCATTATTTATACTATTCTAGAAACCAGGCTGGAAGAATAAAAGTGAAGCGTTTGTGGCATGAATTTAGGGCCTGCTGTCTTAAAGCCTGTTGTCACTTACGCTCCGTTTTATGCTTAAAAATTACAGGATTATTTAATCCCATAGCCTTAGCTCTTGACACATTGCAGACTCTGAACGGGTATGTTTTTGTTATCAGTCATTTTTACCTCATTCTGAATGAGTTCTAGATCTCCAGGCTACAATGAACTTTTTCTGGGGAAAAGTTAGAGGGAATAACAAATACTGGGATAAGGCAGCAGAGACATAGCAACAGTGAAAGGAGAGAACTTCGCGGAAATGCAGGAGGCAAGACCGTCAGAAACCTACGCCATAGCTCTAGCCACTGCCAGCACGGAGACACAGTGAAGCACACGACACATCCACATTTTAACTGTGATTAATGTAGAGTGAAGATGGCTGTGTTACTCCCTGTCCAGATACATGGAGAAGAAAGTGGAAGAGAACAGATCAATAAAGACAACAAGTAACGGCAATGTGAACGGCGCAGTCACGTTAAGTGTGAGAAGACCAGCGTACTGGGAAAAGGCATGTAACGGACGGGAGTAGCGAACAAGATTTTAAAGAGGGACGGACCAGATCTGGATTGCCAGGAAGGGCTAGGGACTCTGTATTTGGAGGGAAAAAGAGGCCACTCAGCAGTGGTCCAGCAGGTTGATAAGACAAAAAGGCTATTTTAGGAGGCTTATGCTGATGGTGTATGCAAAACAGACTGAAAATCACTGCAAAGTAAAAATTAACTAATGACCCGAGTCTATTAAATACTTTGGAAAAGGCATATTTAAATGAACATTTTAAACAGGTCAGTTACAATTCCAATACTGAATTTGTCACAAGGCCTGAAATATTATTTTCCTATTCTTCCTTTCTTTAAAAATATAGATTTCTGAAGTGTTTGTAGGCTCTTAAAAATTATACAGTGTCTGGCAAGAGTGGGATAGATTTTATTCATTTTATTTTATCTGCTGGGATAGTTTTTCTGCTTCAAAATATTTTATCCAAATAGATCTTACTATATTTAGGAGATGATTCAGCTTAATGTAAGTGCTTTATTTACACGTATCATTTACCAAAAATTCATCTAGGGATTTATTTTAAAGAATGCCAATGTCTAAATCAAATTGTTTCTTTGCAATATTTTAGACTCTTTAAAATAAACAGATAGGTTGTTTATCATGTACTTTTGTGCACACATTTATATCTCAATGAATGGCTCTCTAACCTGGGAATTACAGTTCCTAAATGTAATTTTCCCCCTTACTACCTTTCTGTGAAGGATGTCTTATAATCATGGGATCAAATGCTGAATTTTCCAACAAAGAAAAACTGCTTCATGTGTATTCAATAAATTTTGCTTTATGTGTATTATAGCATGAGTTATTTTTGTCAAGTTTGTTAGTTAACAAAGGCATATTGAACAAAAAAGCAAATCTTCTATACTGTAATTTTATAATCATACTTGCTTGTTGAACACTGTTGGTGGTCTAAATTCTGACCTTCACCCATTATCTGCTATTCAAAACAGCAGGTACTCTAATTGATTCCCACTTGAGTCAGTGGGAACATAAAAGCAAACTTGGCAGCTGTTCAAGATAAGCACAGTCATGAAGAATAAATCTCTCATAGAGGAGATCTCTTTACTCTTTATGTTCTGCTGGTCCAGGGATCTTTTGGTAAGTAAATTACAGCCTCATTCTTGAAAATGACTCAGATTCTGGGTTTCAAACTGAACCGTCAAAAGTAACACAGGAAAATGGGTGTGATAGGAGAGCTATGTTATATCAAGCCTTTTCTTCAGATAAAAAGGGGCAAGAACCAAACACTCCATGTGTTAGGCTAGAGTCAAATATTTTTTTGCAGTTTAATTGCTGAAACCACTTCATGTATCAATTAAGAAAAGAACTTTAAAACTTCAAACACTTTGCACAGGAATCCAGAAATGCACACCTCAGCTTTTCCTAGAAAACGAATAAATAACAATACTCTTTTTAAAAATTCTTCCATAATAGGAAAAGACCATTAAAAGCATATAATAGGAATTTCGATGTTTATCTCAAGTAGGCTTTTAAAATGTTTACATGAAAATATTATATGCTTTAAAAGAAATTATTTAAGTGGAAGATTAATTGCCCATGTATAAAAAATTATAAATTTTATCTTCGATAACCTATACTCATATCTTTCTTTATAGCAAATAGTTCCATTAAGATATTCTGAAATTTATGTTAAAATAAAAAAATCTTAAGTGCATGCATACAGAAGTAACAATTAAATCTTGTACATGTAACTTCTCGTTCTTCCACTAATTATCTTCCAAAATACAATTTCAGTATTTGATAGCAAATGTAATTCAGTATGGGATAATACTTTTAAAAATATTATGTTCCACCACAGAACACTGTAGTAGTTTTAAGGGTAGAAGAGAAGAAAGGGGGATGAGGTACTTAAAAAAACAGAAAACAAAGACTCAAAAGGAATAATATCAAGTTGAAATCTAGTTCTTTGTAAATACTAATAAAATTGGAAATTAAGCAAGAAAAAAGAAAGCGAAAAAAAATCCACTATTAGGAATAAAATGAAAGTGTAACTACAGATAATGTCAAGTTTAATTTTTTAATTGTTTTTTAACATTTGTTTATTTTTGAGAGACAGAAAGAGAGCATGAACTGGGGAGGGGTAGAGAAAGAAGGAAACACAGAACCTGAAGCAAGCTCCAGTCTGAGTTGTCAGCACAGAGTCTGATGTGGGGCTTGAACCCACGAACAGTGAGATCATAACCTGAGCCAAAGTCAAATGCTTAACCAACTGAACCACCCAGGCACCCTGATAATGTCAAGTTTAAACAGAAATAAAAAGACATGAACTACTTTATGCCCATAAACTTGACAACTTGCATGAAACGAAATGATATTTTTAAAACACTTATTAAAAACTTACTAAAATGGACCCAAGAAGAAACAGAGAAGCTGAACTATTCTGTAATCATAAAATAGTTAAAACTGATTGTTATATATCTTCCCATAAAGAATACATCTGGTCCAAAAACTAACAATCTTTCAAAAAACATAGATTCTCAATTTACATAAGCTCTCAGAGAACAGAAAAAGAAGGAACACTCTTAAACACACATTATGATATCCAAACTAGACAGGGATTTCAAAAGAAAATAAAAATATTAATCTACTTTATTTATTAATCTAGATTTAAATGTTAAACAAGTTTTAACAGACTGAATCCAGCAATTCATTAAAAAAAAATGCAATGCCATGACCAAGGTGGGTTTTTTCTCAGAACACAAGTTACTGTAATATTAAACATTTGATGAATGTAATCAAGTATATCAATAACTTTAATATCTATGAATTTTGTGTCTGTGGGTACAAAGCAAATAATACAATTCAATATCCATTCATTGAAAAAAATCTTAGCAAAGTAGCCATTGAAGGAAATGTCTTCACAATTACTGGACACCTATGAAACTCTACATTAACTATCATAAAAAATTTAAATGTTGAAAGTTTTCTTTTAAAATTAGGAAAATGGCAAAGATAGCATCTTGGCATCAACATAAGGAAGTGAGTACATGATGTATTCAAAGTGGCAAGAGGGCAAAAATAACTGTCAATGTAAACTCCTGAATTCAGCTAAAATTTTATTCAAGACTGAAGGTTAAATAAAGACTTTCAAGGAAACAAAAACTGAGTATTTACCACCAACAGATCTTCTCAAAAGGACCTTCTAAATGATGTATTTGAAGAAGGAATATGATTTCATAGTAAAGGACTGAAAAACAATGGTGAGCAAAGAGACTGATAAAAATGAGGATAAGTCTAAATGTTGACTATGGAAAGCAACAATAACTGGATTTTAGCCAATGTTTTTACAACTTCCTCGCAGTGGGAAACAATACTAGAAATCAACTTATTTACATCTCAAAAACTTTATCCTTTCACAAAGAAGATTTGGCCACTAGTAGTTGAATAAGCTTGATGTTTTCTCTTTTACCTCCCCTACTCCACATACTTCAAGATTGTTAGTGGCAGAGTTGAGTAATAGACATGGAGAAAAGTGTAGTCCATGCCCAGTCAACAACTGAAGTAGCAAGCTGCAAAGGACTCCTCAACAGAACATATCTGAAAGTGTTAAAGATAGTTAAGGAGTAAAAAAAAAAAAAATTAGAGAAAGGATAACTGTCAGTACGTAGTTAATGAAGCCCCAAAGAAAACAGTGCAAAGTAAAAAGAAACTATTTGAAGTATTTGAAAGAAAAATGATCCCAAAGTTCCTAGTATGAAAGAGAGACATAGGATAAAAAAGACTCTCCTTCTGTAAAGTTCCCCAAAGACCAACCATCCTGTAGATCACAACCATAAATTGTGGACAGAATACAAAAAACAATTTCATGGTGGTTCTGGAGAATAAACAAAGGTAGGTGAACCATTTAGGGAAGCTGAAGGAATTGGTACAAGTTGCATTTACCATCTTTGCAGCTTTGATCTGACAGTGGGCTGTGGTCATGGCCTGACACTAAAAGGCTAAAGCAACCATGAAAGCATGCTGTTTTTAGATTTGTAAAGACAAAAGCTGCAGGGGTAGAAGCTGCCAAAAACTGAAAGGACAATCTCAAAAGGAAGAAAGAGAAGCCTGTCTTCAGCTGGCACTTGACACACACATACACGGACCACACTCCATATAGCCCAGATACGGAAAAAGTGAACTGACTGAAGATATGAGCTGTTTGTTATCCATAGGAGGTAAGACAAAGTTTCCAGTTTCAATCTAATACTTAATTCTCTGGGTGGGGGGCTGGGGGGGGCATGGTGGGTGAGTGGGGAGAAGAGACACTCTTTAGAGGAATATAACAGAATTCAGAGTACCTACAACAGAGGTCAGCAAACTTTTTCTGCAAAGTGCCAAAGAGTATATATTTTAGGCTTGTGGACTATATGGTCTCCGTTGCAACTATTCAACACTGTCACCGTACCTGAAGGTGGCCAAAGAGAAGATATGATAAATAGGGATGACTGTGTTCTAGTAAACCTTTATTTACAAAAATAGGCAGCCAGTCACCAGGCTACAGTTTGTAAATTAATGTATTAATATATGATGTCTTAATATATTTATATTGCAGAACAAAACATGTCTACACAAATAATCATTCACAATAATCAGAGTAGCCTTACTAATAATAGCTAACATTCCAGATGTTTACTAAGAGATGAGGTAATAAAGACAATAGATTATCTACCAGTGGAATACTATTTACCATGAGAGAAAAACTAATTACTGACATACATAAAAATGCACAAAGAATGTACAACTATTGAATGCAGAGAAAATTTTGGTTTTTCTAACAGAAAGTGGTAAAGAAATAGAGTAAAAATATAATATAAATATGAAATACTAACATAAAACAGGCTGACAGAATAAAAAATCCCCATAAAACGAATTTAAATAAATGTAAAAATGTTAAATTAGCTGACAAAAATACAAAAAAAACTACTACATTTGTTTAAACAGAAAAATATAAAACCTAGCTATTGCTTTTCTCTAGTGAACATATCTCTCTATATCCATATCCAGAGTTATAGTTATATCTGGAAAGGTTGAAGATATAGGTTTGGAAAATATTAGCCAGGAGAGAAGTTTTTATGTCAGACAAAAAAGATTTTAAAGTACAAGTCATAAAAAAAATGGATAAGATAAATCAGATCAAACAGATGAAAAACTGTGTGTATATACCTAGTAATATAACTCAACATTGGTTTGTGAGCATAATTTGTTCTGGAAACATGCTTGTAATCCAAAGCACGTGTATATCAAAGTGAATTTCAAGAACCATTGGCTCAGTTATGATCATGTGACTTTCTACATCACGTCATACTTGTATTGCAAGACTTCCTCATTTATCAAGTTAAAATTCATTAGAAATGTTTGCTCATCTTGCAGAACACTCAAAGAACAAGTTACTCACAATCCTAGGTTTTACTATATATATATATATATATATATATATATATATATATATATGTCAGTTGTAATAAAACAAGTGACAGAATGAAAGGTAGAAATAAATAAATCAACAGTTAGAGTTGGGTATTTTAGTGCATGACCATCAGCAACTGACAGAGCTATCAAACCAAAATAAGCAAACAAGTAGATATTCTGAATACTATTAATACGTTTCATCTTAGACCTACTGACAAATAATAAACTTTAAAGAACACATATTCAAGTACACATGGAACAATTACTAAAATTTATCCTGTATTTCATTAAACAGGAAACTTCAGTACATTTTAAAGAACTGGCATCATATACACTATTTCACCTTCTTGCAGTGTGATAAAAATAGGTATAAATAATAAATGTTATCTTTTAAAAATTCTCTGCATGAATAGGAAAAACAAACCCAAA
This sequence comes from Lynx canadensis, assembly GCF_007474595.2. NCBI lineage: Eukaryota > Metazoa > Chordata > Mammalia > Carnivora > Felidae > Lynx > Lynx canadensis. The sequence goes on along the minus strand of NC_044303.2, from coordinate 106,930,775 downwards.
GTGTTTCTGATGCTAAAGAAATGTTTAAGCTAAAAGGAAATGAATGTACCATATAAGGATTTAGTTCTTTAAATTAAAATTTCAAATTAATTCTTTAAATTAGTTAATTCTTTAAATTAAAGTAGGGAAAAAAGTGTATAAGACAGAAAAACAAAGAAACTAATAAAAAATAAAAACACAAGATTAATGAGAAAATTTGATGGATGCGTCCACCTCAAAATTAAAAGACAAAGGGCAGTGTGTAAAAACTTAACACACAAATAACACACTATTAATAAGTAAGCAGTAATTCTCACCTAGATTATAGAAAGAAATCCTGCAATTCGGCAAGAATAACAGAACACTAGAAAATGGGTGAAAATGTAGATAGGCAATTTACAAAGATAGGGGGTAAAAAATAAAAGCCCGTGTCAATTAAAAAGAGGAAAAAATGAGTTCTATGAAAAGAAATTAAACAGCTGGATTATGCAGTCTAATCAGCTGCCATGAAACTCATGTGCTCACAGCCTACGTAAGGGCTGAAGCCCGAAGGGGAAGATGAAGCTTAGATTAGAATGGAAACATTTAGAATCAATTCTGGGTAATTTTAAAATTATAATTTTATTGATCTCATAGGAAGGAAGGATTTAAAATTTACAACTTCATCAACGTTGACAATATCATTTATCAATAATGCTACCTTAGTTGCCACAATGATTACTAGCCATCAAGGGCAATTTCATGCCATGTCTTTTTCAGTCCAAATTCCTGCTGGTTCTGGAATTTCAGAGTGCCAAATCAGACACTCAGTCTTCTGGAATTCTTTGTAAGTTACCTCATTTCAACGTCAACCTCTTCACTAGATCACGATAGGTTTTAGAAAGTCCATTGCCTTTGACGTATCAACTCAATGTAAGAGACATATAAAACTGGAACTTTCCTTGTTACTTTTTTTGTCACCACATGATTTTATCAGAGTAGAAAGTTTGCTATATGATATACTATGCATATAGCATATCATTCAGTTCACAATGTGCCTCCTCCAAAACCAAAGTCAGAACCTTATGTTTCTTGGAGGTCTTCAATTTTCAACACACTTCCTCTTACTGAAAACATGCAACTCAGGGGGCCTGAGTGGCTCAGTTGGTTAATCATCCGACTTTGGCTCAGGTCATGATCTCACCGTCTTTGAGTTTGAGCCCCACCTGAGGCTCTGAACTGACAGTATGGAGCCTGTCTGGGATTCTCTCTCCCTCCCCACCTCCCTGACCCTCCCCAACTCGCTCCCACACTCACTCCCTCTCTCAAAATAAATACACTTAAAAAAATGCAATTCTCATGCAGCCACTTCTTACTGTTTCCTGGGAAACAGCCATGCTTCTGAAGTCTGAGCCAGGGTTCGTGACTTTAGGAAGCTACTAGGCTGACTTGCTTCTTATGGATCTGGCTCAGCCACAAGATGCCAGGTGGCCCAAAGGTACCAACAAGAAGTCAGCATATTAAGTCTGAAGAGTGAGCTAGTATCGCTGGAGGTCAAGTTAAACATTGCCTTTATGCCTCAGCAGATGCCTAATGCCCTTAAACATTCTGCACATGTAAGTTACTATATCCTAAGGGTAAATCTGCATTACTAATTAGAGCAGCATAAACGTAGTGTTGGGAGTCTCTCGTGCTTGTGTATAACTCACATACTTCCTGGCTAATTCAAATACTATGCACCAACTACTGTGGTCTCTAGGATTCTACCACAGACACACAGGTTGAAAAGCTGGTATGAGTCCACACTCTGACAGCGTGATACTTATATACAACCGACTGGAAGTGGGATGGTCATAGGATGCCTGATTCACTCACATATAAGATGTGAAACACAAACTATCTTTATAGGCTGGTTTTTGTGTAATCACTGAGTTAACACTGAATAACATTTAGATTATCTTCATGCTATCTTGGCATATTATATAAGACTTTACTGTATGAATGAAAATTTAGAATCTTTATTCCATCGTTTAGCTAATTCGCTTAGTCATTTAACAAATATTTATTGAGCACTCTTTTAGGTGCTAGAGATACAGTGATAAAAAGGACTGATAGAGACCTCCTTTGGTGTTATGAAGCTTGTCTTCTGAAGAGACTTTTTTTTAACTTTATTTGTTTTGAGAGAGAGAGGGAGAGAGAGGGAGGGAGGGAGTGCATGAGTGGAGCCCGGGCAGAGGGAGAGACAGACAGAGAGAGAGGGAGAGAAAGAATCTCGAGCAGGCTCTGTGCTGTCAGTGCAGAGCCGCCGTGGGGCTCAATCTCACAAACCCTGAGATCAGGATCTGAGCCAGAATCAAGAGCCAGTCACTTAACCAACTGAGCCACCTAGGCACCCCTAAAGAGCCTTGTTTTATACAAAGGCTGGATGACTGGCTGATATGGTGACTCCATGCGTATCCACTTGAAGGTGTATGTGTGTGGCTTAACCAGGAAAATTATCCAGCATTCTACACTTACAACTATTTCCCTTATATTTTTAAGTTCTTCCTCCTGACACTTATTATATGTTCAGGTGTTTCCAAAGAGCTCCAACTAACAGAACCAAATCCTGTGGGAAAAACAAATCAACTGCATATTTTCAGACTTCCTTTTACTCCCCTCTTCTGCTTTTGGAACAGCTAATCATTTCCACTTTGAAAAATGTCTTCACTGAGCCTCCATGATCTTACTTTCTCTTGGTTCCATTCCTACCAACAGACTTCTTCAGAGTTTTAATTGTTGCTTCTTTCTTATGTGCCTCATCTCCAAATATGGTAATCACCGAATTCTCAGTCTCAGGACTTTTTCATTTCTATCTAACTCCTTTCCTGTTGTTATCATTTAGTATCACATCTTCATTATCACCTGCTTGTTGAGGTTTCCACAGAAATATCTATCCTGGACCTACTTCCAAATCTATTTGGATGTCTATGAGCATCTTAAACTTAAAAAAAGACTAAAACCCCATTCCAGGGCAAGCATTCTGCTTTCTTTTTCTCTCTTTCCATAATCTTCCTGATATAAATGCACAGCTGGCTCTCCGTCTTCAGATCTCTAAATAAATGTCACCTCCAGGAGGCCTTCCCAGATTACCCTATATAAAATAAGATCATCCCCACTCTCTCATTCCTAGTTTTTACTCTTTATCCTTCTTACCTGGGTTTACATTTCTACAAAACACTTATTACCAACTGACATGTTATAAATGTATTTGCTAAAATGTATTTATATGTGTTTTTACCTAGGGACGCCTGGGTGGCTCAGTCGGTTTAGTGTCTGACTCTTGATTTTGGCTCAGGTCATGATCCCCGGATCATGGGATCAAGTCCCACATCGGGCTCTGTGCTAAGTGTGGAGCTGTTTGGCATTCTCTCTCTGTCTCTCTCTCTGTCTCTGTCTCTCTCTCTCTCCCTCTGCCCCTCTCCCCTGTTAGTGCGCGCGTTCTCTCTCTCTCTCTCTCCAAAATAAGAAATAATTTTAAACTTTTTGCCTGTTTTTTGCACCAAAAATGTAAGCTCCATGAGAGGTGAGGTCTTCCTCATTTCCTGCTCTATTATTAGTGTACAGAAATGTGCTTGAAAAAGAGTTGGAATTCAATATTTATCAAATTAGTAACTGAATTTGTAAATAAATTCTTCAATGGCACTATTTATCTGGTTACTACACTTTGCACTAATTTGGAATTGAAATGATAATTTTCAATAGTTGTATCAGAAAACTATTTTAGAGTCCCAGAAGTCCATTCTCTTAGCTCTAAGACTTGGAAAGATAACATAGTCCAACTTCTTGTTCTATACAGTGTATCTTAAAGAGAAAAAAGTTTTGACTAAGTCTACATGACGAATAAGAGGTGGAACCATTGTTAAACACTGGGTCCACGCCCCTCCAGTCAGTGTTCTCCAATCAAACCCTGACTCAGAGGTATTGCTTTTCCTTGGCTACCACAGCAATCCAATTCTTTTTGGTGTATTTTAAAAATAATTTTAATAGATATTACACAGATGTGGAAGCAAGGAAAAAACTGATTTTCTAAATAAAAGCATCACACATATAAAGCTTGAATATATAAAAAGGAAAACATTTCTGAATACCTAAATCTAAAACTCAATTTAACTTGAAAAATGCCCAGCTTAAAACAAAGCAACATCCTAGGACATTGAGAAACATAGATTTAAAATCCTATAACAAACACTTATATTTTCAGAGATGGAAAAAAATCCATGCAGGTAGGTTAGTGAGAAATAACATATAAATAGAGCAAAAAGCTTAGAAAAATAAAAAAAAGCAATCAAGATATTTCTTAATCCTGATGATACAGGCACAGTAGCAGAAGAAATAAATTGAGTCCAAAACACAGGATATGATCTATGATTTTAACCCATAAAGAAGTTTGAGTTCCCCAAGAGGCAATAAAACATAGCAGTTTAAATGTACTCCATTGCTTGGATTTGCACCTAACACTCTTTCTTGATAGGTATAAGAACTTAATTGTTAATACTTAGCTTCTACAGGCCTTAAATTGTTGATCTGTAAAATAGAATTGAATAATAACTATACTTTTTATGGGAATCAAATTAGATCATAAATATAAATGATTTACGTACTATGTGGCAGATATTTTATAGTTGGAAATATTGTACAATGGTATTAGGAAAATTTAACCAACTACAATATAAAATAAATTCTAAAAGCTTTTAAAGATAATGTTTGTGAAAATAATGTAAAATTTACCAAAATCATGCGTGTGGTTGATCATTTGCAGTGTCTAACACTTGGGGTACTTTATAAAACATGAAAGTCTTCCATTTATCAGCTCTATCAATTCTCTCTACTACATGACTTGAAACTTCCTCCCAAGTATTTCTACAATGGTAACCATGAACAGCCTAGTTTGTTTTCCAAAACAATGCCAATTTCAGCAGATGAAAATGTACCTGCCTGAAAACATTCATTTTGCCATGAAGATTTAAGAAAGACTGTAACCCACTTTGTTGATTGTCTAAAGGTCCTGAATGAGCGTAGAGTGAACAAGAAGGTTGGTAGATGACATCAGGGAGGTATCAAGGACAGACTGTACAAAGCCAAGCTCCTACTGTTGCATTGATCACACCTGACGCTAAGTTCCAAGGAGTCATAGCTGTGCTACATGTAAACCCTTGGGAACAAGTCACAATTACACACCTACACCAGCCATTCCCTTTTGAGCTCCATCACTGCCAGATGGATATTATGGTCGATATATCTTTTGACAAGTCACATTTTTTTTAATGTTTATTTATTTTTGAGAGAGAGAAATAAACTGGACGTGACAGCGGGAGAGGCAGAGAGAGAGGGAGGCACAGAATCTGAAGCTGGCTCCAGGCTCTGAGCTATCAGCACAGAGCATGACATGGGGCTCGAACTCACGGACTGTGAGATCATGACCGGAGCCGACGTCAGATGCTTAATCGACTGAGCCACCCAGCTGCCCATTGACAAGTCACATTTAATGCGGCTCCAACTCCTTCATACACCCACTTCTTTTAATCTTAAGTCAAGTATTCACTGAGTGCCTACCACGTGCCAGCCACTGGACTAGACGCTGTAGAAACATTCTCTGTTCTCATGGAGTTCACACACTAGTGTGGGGAATGGATGAGAAGAAAATAATAAGTGAACAACTCCTTTAATAAGAACTACAAAGAAGAGAGAGCATAAAATATGTCATAATGCCATATACTTGTTGACTTATAATGGATTTTAATTATGCTGCCAGTAATCCAAACAGCATTATCTTCAACAAGCGAAAAATCCTTTGAGGCAATCACCGAAACTTAGGTAGAATGAAATACAGCTACCAATTCACTCTAAGCACGACTATTGGTTTATTCCTGCAATACAAAGTGTGTGTGTGTGTGTGTGTGTGTGTGTGTGTGTGTGTGTGTGTGTGTGTGTTGGGAAGAGGTGGGAAGGGATGAGAAGCTAAGGGATGGGCAGCAGAAAAAAAGGAGAAAGGAAAGAAGGGAAAGTAAAAAGAGCTAAAATTCTTACATCAATTAATGTCATTTTGCTCAATCTTTCAGACTTCCTATTTTCTACACTGGTACAACTGGCCTATCTGAGTAATTAGTGGCCATGTGAATACTAATACATAGACAAGACTTAAGTTTCCCATCATATATTTACCCCTTCCCTCTAGTTTAACTATTTAAAAATGTACTCTCTAGTGTTTGTTCTAGAACATATTTTTAAGATTTTATTTTTAGGGTTAAAAGATACAACTCTTCCTCCACAATTACATGTTCATATATCCTTTTTCTTACATTTTCTCCCAGTTACCTACCACATATGAAAGTAAAAGATTTAAAAGAGAAGCAATGAAATGGCCCAATATAAATACTTCCCTGACTCAGGGACCATTTTTGAAGTTGAAATTCTTGGGTCATTCCTTCCTGACTTAGATTAAATGCCCACATCTTATTTCTACCACTTCCAAAGTGCCAGGGGGAAAAAAATAAAGTTATCTTCTCTTAGAAAATCCTTCTTTCCAAGATTAGGGTGCTCTCAAAAGAGCTGCATGTGCTAAAATAAAGTCATCTTCCCCACCTCCGATCAATACTTCTCAATTATGAATGTGAACATACACTTGAAAATTCCCACCTGGACACAACCCTTACCTGCATCTCTTGACAAAAGGAAGCCAATGGCCCAAAGAGAATCTGACATTGCTCATCAGCAGTGTAGGTCATCCCTGGCAACTTGGAGGGAACCATCACGGAATTGACACTCTGGGGATTTGTCTGTAGCAAGCAGCTACTGGCCTTTGACCTGGCAATACGCAGATATGTGTAAAATTTTGAATTTAATGTAAAAACTTGTTATAATTAGCATAGCAACAGGAAACATTTTTAGAATGTTAAAAATATGTTCTTACTTTTATTTATAAGTTCTTCTACTGAATACTCATAGAAATCACTCCATATGTGAGAATCGTTTATGTACAACTATGTAAGATAATCCTAATAATAATAATAATAATAATAATAATAATATTGAACATGATGATTTTTTGGTTTATTAAGGTCTTTCATACGGATTGACTCAGCTAATCTACATAACACTGTGAGGTGGTTATGACTTTGCATATTTATAAGATTAAGAAGCTCAGACTCAGAGAGTAACCTGACCAAAAGTAATGCGTGAAGGTAAGAAATGAATTATGTTCGAGGACTTAAAGAAAATACGGAAGGCATTGTCAAGTGAGTATTTGTACATATTTTTGTACTTGACATTGTAATACAACTTCCATTTATGAGATGACATTTAATTTTATCATGGTTCTGATTCTTGTGAAGGCAGCCATACAAAATCATACATGTTCCTTGGGAACATTGAAGGGTGACTGTTGCAGAGAGGTGGTATGTTCCAATATTACATGTTCTATGTACCGGTCTCTACACTATCATGACTGAACGTACTGCATACATTTCACACCAGAGTTATGGTAATGTAATAAACAGTATATTTTAGGGGATTTTAATAGTCATTTAATAGAAAAAATAGGCTTGCCAATTTAAACGGTATGGAAAAATGAATAAAATTTATCTGTATCGTGAATTTAACTAGCTCAATGTTCCTATATTTCTTAGTGAGACTTTTGGATACTTTAAGCATCTCTCACTCACTAACTGCTTTGTGTATCTCATACCGTTTCTGCTTGTTCATTTATTTACCAAAGAGATAAGTAAAGAACAAGGGATTTAAAATGAAAATTTGAACAATACTAATATTTTTCACTTCTTTTTCCAACCAGACATAAACTGTTCCCTCTGTTGAAGGTGGGAAAGAAGAGAATGAGAACTATTATAATGGTGAAAATGATGTATTAATGAAAAAAATCCACAGCTTAGAAGTATCATAATGGAAGAGTGGAGCTTTTGTTAAAGAGGTTCTTTGTGATAACAGATGTGCTGAGTGATGAACAATGAGAATATTTTCCACTGGGAAATTTCAAAGAGGTAAGGAAACACTGATAGATAATTTTCCAACCTTACAAATCATCTTGCTTGTTCTTTTATTAGAAAATGTGGACACTAAGAAGCAGATGGGTTAAATAATATGTTCCAATTCACACTCTCCGAGTCAGTGGAAGGGCCAGCATTAGAACTGAGTGCCTTGATCCCTAATCGGGTGTCCTTTCCACTCTACTGTGCCACCTTCCCTGGTTGGTAGAGGAAGCAGGCACATGTAAACATTGACAATGCAACAATAGTAAATGACCTCAGTACCTTAGAAATCTTTCCAAATCTTCCTTGCTACATCGGGACCATGACACATCACCAAGATTTTGTCCTTTAATCCATTCACCAGACATGATATGAAGACCATCAGCACATGATGGGTGGTCATTGTCATGATTAATGCCCATGCTGATTCAGAATATAATTAAAATAAAAAATTACATTAGGTAAGTATATCTTAACGATTTATAAAGGCAATTAAATAACAGATAAATACTGAAACTAATGGGAGATAAATTAGTTTTAAAAATCAAAATAAAATCAGATATCAGATTGATTTTTTTTGAAATTTTGTTATCTAGATTAAAGATAAATATTTTTACTGAGGGAAACATATTTCCCAATGAATCTAGCAAATAACATGTTTAGTCATCTATTTTCAAAAAGGTCTGTAGATAAAATTTTCAGAGTTGTATGTATGAAACATATAGAAATAGAAAGTTTCTATTCAACCACATTAAATTCTTGTTCTTGCCTGGAGATCCTTTACTCATCGCTTTTAACAAATCTGAAACCACATTAAAACTATTATTTTCCCCATCTGCTTCATTAGACTTTCTTCTTCCATTCATCATTAAACACAAACTATCCCTGGGAAACCTTCACATTTCTGGCCATCTTTACTTCTTCTAGTGAATCTTGAATCTATTGCTTCAAGCTGAAACTCTTTAAAAAGCTGACTTACCTCCAAATGGGTGTACTAGAAGAATATTAAATTCAATATGTCTAGAAACTGCCCTCATTATTTTCTCTTTCAAGCCTTGATTTATTCCTGTACTGTCTCTTTTATGCATTCACTAGCCACCCAGTCTGCCAAATCAAGAATCTTCAGGTCTTTTATCCTTTGTCTCAGATCACCACCCAGGCTATTTGGTTTTATTAAGTGTCAGAGGGCAAGTTCTGCCAGTGCTACTTCCTAAATATTTGTCTCAACTGTCACTTCCTTTCAGTTCCTTTGTTACTATTACAAAGGATTATTAAGTATTTAGTCTCAATAATTATTATGTCATTATTGCGTTCTGCGCCTCTAATCTTTACCAACATTCTCCCTGTTTCTCCTCCTGCTGTGCCCCAGGGAAGTCTATTTAAAACACAATCTGCCTCCCTGTTACCTATATGGCACTTTCAGCTCTTCAACATCGTACAAAGTCTCTTTATTTTCTTCCAGGTCCTTTATGGCATTTTCTATTCAGCGAATGATTTCTAGTTTCCCCAACAGTATGCGGTTTCTTATTCTTTCACAATTAATTGTTATTTAGAATTTTTTTGTGTGTCATGCACCATACAAAGGTGTTATAAGCCTGAATTAAATGATTCAATGATGTAGGTACTAGTATAATCCAAGTCTGCTGATGAGAATGAACTTTCCCAAGGTTATACAGTGAGAAGGTGGAAAGTGGGGCTGTCTGAACTGAGCAGGCTGGCTCAGGAATCATGTGACTGACCATTACCTATTTGGCATCTGTGAATTCCATTCCCTCTCCTGCCCTGCCCAAAGTGCCTATCCTTCGATGTCTTCGCCTGGATAAATTCTACTTAATCTTCGAGATTACTGTCGATGACCTTCATGAGGTTTTCTTTCATTAACTTCATCTCACGTATGTGTACTCTCTGTCCTACCGCAGGATTCTGTGAACCATATTGTTATCGCACTGGCAACAACGCATTATGCATTTTTACTTCTGGCTAATGCTGCAACTTCTTGAGGGTAGGAACTGGCTCATCTGTCTGAACTGCTGGCATACTGGAATCATATTCTATAAACCATACATAAACACTGAATCAAGTCACCACGGAGAATCACTTCTGTTTCAGGAAAACCTTCATATAATCTCTACCGAATTCTCATAGTGAAGGTTAATACTGAAAAAATTGGAAGAGGAGAAATGTGTTTTTCTCCAGGCTGAGTATGAAATGATGGCAGGATAGTCAAGTGTTCCCTTTAAAATCTAGATGATAAAATAGTCTTTCATAATAAAAATAGCAAATAACAAGAATATCTACACTATATTTAAAATGCTATAAAAAGAATTGTTATAGAGGCTGCTAAGGGAAATCACAACTAGACTACCTATGTTTTCTCAAATCAAAATAAAAAATATCAAGGCCAACTATTTTTTCACTGAGATAAATTAAAACTTTGAATTAAAATTGTTATATTTAACATGTTTTTGGAAGGAGAAAATGATATGGACGGAATAAGTAATTTATGAGTTAAGAATAATGAGTTAAGAATTCACTCCATTTGCTAACTTAGAAGACTAATAAAACCGAAAATACATTATTGAATATCATTTTCCATACTTCAGTGTCAGAAAAATTCAGCTCCATGTTGAACCATATTTTTCTTTCCTATTCTAATTAATGTCTTTAAATAGGTTCTGTATCAACACATATTAATAGGATGATGGACAGAGAATAGGAAGATAAATGTTTTTCATACTTCGACGATAGGGAGGAAAAGTAAGAGATGATGTGGAGTCATTATGGACCAGTTTAGTTGCCAGGAGGTAGGGTGAAAGATGTTGAAGTTGAAAGAGATTTGAGTTCTGTGTCTCCCTCCCCCTAATTCATGGGACTAGATACAAGTAAGTAATAATATTTAGAAATAAATGCTTTCTTTTTAAAAAAATTTTTTTTAACGTTTATTTATTTTTGAGACAGAGAGAGACAGAGCATGAACGGAGGAGGGTCAGAGAGAGGGAGACACAGAATCCAAAACAGGCTCCAGGCTCTGAACTGTCAGCGCAGAGCCTGACATTGGGCTGGAACTCATGGACTGCGAGATCATGACCTGATCCGAAGTCAGCCGCTTAACCGACTGAGCCATCCAGGCGCCCCATTTTCTTAACTGATTGCTAGGAAAATCTTATGAGGATGATGTAAAATGCCTGACCCAATGGCTAGAATATAGTAGCAACCCATAATTATTCTTTTTATTGGGGCAATACAACTGAGATATCTTATTCTTCTAACTTGTCAAATAGCACAAAGAGATAAAAACATCATTATACGTAATTTGTTGTCTTTGTGAACTTTGGTGAAAGTTGTGGACTTTAAGGAAAACCAAGTAAAGAATAATGGCAAGAATTTACTTTGCTTGGATGTTAACTAATTAAAATAAGAAACTGCAAATAAAGCAGAATCTCACAAATTGCTTAAAACCCCTTAATGTGTTTCTAACAGTACAGTCCTGAGGCAGCCCTTGCCAGGATCACTGTCTCACCTCCACCAGGGAGGGATTCTGGCCACAGCACACGTTGCCGGGTGACCCTGTTTTATCAACAGCCACTTGCCGCATGGAACACACTCAACTCTTCCATCTGTGGTGGTACTGTCTTTCAAAGCATACACAAATGCTATTATTCCTGAAAGGCAACTGGTCTTTTTCAGAAACAATAAAACTTCTTAAATAATGTGTCCATTTGAGAGAAGAGGTTTTGCTTCCAAGAGTTAGCAATTTGGACATTTTCCCAAAGTGGTGTAATGTGATTTTCCAAATTGGGAAGATTACAACCTCTCATCCAGATGATCCTTTTGGGATCTTGATTCTCATGTAAGAAATTAGCTACAGCCATGGAGAGATCTAGTGATTCAACCATTGTTTACCATTAGTTAAATTTTCCTAAAGCTGTTTAACTTGTAACAGAAAAGATTACCATTAAAGAAAAAAATTGGGACAGGGCCTTTTTTTTTTTTTTTAACCACATATCTGGAAATATCAGGAAACACTGCTTAGTTCCAATTCTACAGATTTGAAAGAAAACAAATAATTGTGAACCTTTGTACCAGTCACTGTAATAATCATTTCCAATGATGATATCACTTAATCCTCACAATATCTCCATTATGTGTCTATTATTATGACTATTCTGTAGATGCAGAAGGTGCTGAGGTTAATTGGGGAGATGGGACTCAGACCCAGGCAATCTGATGGTCAGAAAGATCTCCAAACAACCAACTATAGTGCATCTCTTTCTGAATCAAAACTCTACATTAATGCATATAATCTTTTTTGTTTTATGAATAATTTTAAATGTCTCCTGTTAGCAGAAATGCACCTCTACGTATACAGTTCTAAAACAAAGTCGTGTGCATTGTATGGAGAACATTCTTGAAGTAAGACATTAGCAACACCTCTCCTCATACTTCTGCAACTGAGCTACATTTTAATAATCTCAGTTTAAATTCATTTTGACAAAGAGCCTAGGGCAAATAAACTCTCTACTAACATTGTACATGGTTGTCAAGTCAACTGAAAAAATATTTTTATCTTATAAAACTTCTCAACTTGTTTAAAAGTCACTGCCAGGAAGTTTTGTGATATCCTGCGGAAAGCTGGAGAAACATTTGGATTTTGAAGATGGTCCCTTTTGATGTTTAAAGAGTTAGAGAAGAGAACATTTATGAATTCACTCACATTTTTTGCATAATTTGGAAAGGGTCAGATTTGTAAACAGTAATTCTTTAGAAGACTAAATTTTTTGTGCTCCATATATTAAATATTTCACCATGATGTATTATTTCCCACTAGAAGTTCTATATTATATAGAAAATTTTATTTGAAAAAAGAAACAAACTGTCCTAATGTCTAAGTGGAAGTATATTTCCACAAAATAACAATTTCCTACAATTCCGTGGCTACATCTTATTTGGAGTAACTTAGCGGCTGTGTGCTCACGGTGGGGGGGGGGAGTACAAAGTATTTTTATTACTTTTTATATTTTGAATAATTTTAATTATTTAACTGTCAGTTGTCACAAAACAGCGAAATATGTACTTCTATTGGAAGTCCAAAGACCGTGTAAAGGCAGACAGCAACAATGTCAAAAATGTTCTAAAAAGTAGAGGTACAGGGGCGCCTGGGTGGCTCAGTCGGTTAAGCGTCCGACTTCGGCTCAGGTCACGATCTCGTGGTTCGTGAGTTCGAGCCCCGCGTCGGGCTCTGTGCTGACAGCTCAGAGCCTGGGGCCTGTTTCAGATTCTGTGTCTCCCCCTCTCTCTCTGACCCTCCCCCCATTCATGCTCTCTCTCTGTCTCAAAAGTAAATAAACGTTTAAAAAAAAAAAGTAGAGGTACAAAAACAGGGATTACTTTTGACCTTGCTGTGCATATGAGGTAGCTTCATCTAGCAAATGAACAAACACTTGGGAACGCAGTATTTGCTGCATGCTGCACTGAGCTGGGGTCATAAAAATGAGCAAGATTCAGTTCCTACCCTCAAGGAGTTTATTCTCTCCTGGGGTTAGGACACACTATCCTTGCCTTAGGAAGCTAACGCATGCCTGGACCCTGTTAGCTCTGTATTCCTTAAAGCTTCACTCTTATGTGGATCCTGAGAAACTTAACAGGAACCCATGGGGGAGGGGAAGGAAAAAAAAAAAAAGAGGTTAGAGTGGGAGAGAGCCAAAGCATAGGAGACTGTTAAAAACTGAGAACAAACTGAGGGTTGATGGGGGGTGGGAGGGAGGGGAGGGTGGGTGATGGGTATTGAGGAGGGCACCTTTTGGGATGAGCACTGGGTGTTGTATGGAAACCAATTTGTCAATAAATTTCATATATATAAAAAAAAATAAAAAAAAAGAACTAAAAAAAAAAAAATAAAAAAAATAATAAAAAATAAATAAAGCTCTCCTACCCCTCCCTCCCTTTCCACAGCTAGTTATACCAATGAAGACCAGTGCTGATCCTCTTGAATTCTGGACTCTTGTCATGTCTGCCTGACTGACCTTGTGCCCCTTAACTCTTTGCTTTATTAAACCATGCTTTAATGAATTTAGTTTGTTATGAATACATTAATACAAAAACCTAGTTGCCTAGGCAAAATATTTTAATATTCCTTGGCAACCAGGGACACTGAAAATATGAATAATGAACTATGTGCATCAGAAACCTAGGGATGTTGGGGCACCTGGGAGGCTCAGTCGGTTGGGCATCCGACTTCGGCTCAGGTCATGATCTCATCACGGTTTGTGGGTTCAAGCCCTGCGTCGGGCTCTGGGCTGACAGCTCAGAGCCTGGAGCCTCTTTTCGATTCTGTGTCTCCCTCTCTCTCTGCTCCTCCCCCACTCATGCTGTCTGTCTCTGTCTCAAAAATAAATAAAACATTAAAAAATTTAAAAAGAAACCTAGGGATGCTGATGTTGGGTTAGTTAAAATGCAGAATCCTGTATCCTGCCTCAACTGATTGAACAAGACTATTTAGAGATAAGGCCTAAGAAACTTTATTTCAAGTCATTTTCTAGATGATTCTTACTCAAAATTCTAAAAAGTACTGACCTATATGACAAAAATCCAAGATTTTTATCTTATTTTTCAAATAATCTGTAAACTCACTTCAATCTAATTTTCATAGGAACACTTAATTCCAGCCTATCATTTTGTATAATTCTCTCCTATCAGAATGCTTTCCCCAGATTGTCTATAATTACAAATGCAACCCCCATTTTAAGACCATCTCCCTGCATAAAAGACTCTTCAATAAATTCTAGCATATATTTTCCATGGTTCTTAACTTCTGTGGCTTTCAAATATACGGCATGTATACATATCAGAACTACCTTCTATTTTTAGTGAATTTAGCACCATCTAGAATTTAAGTGTTTGAAGAACATATTTTAATTCCTTGATATATTTAGTTCAATACCTTATTAAATAAATGTCTACAGACCTAGCCACTGATACAGTATCAGAGAAGCAACTAAATATTCTGCAAATGTGACAGCAAGTTGAAACTAATATGACTTCTACTGATTTAGGGAAACCCGTAAGCCTGAAAGATCTGTAGGTGATCTGTTCGAGAAAAGCTGCTTGCCTGACTCTGGACCACACATTTGCCAAGATACATTAGAGAAATACAAACAGAAAGCCAATTCCTGTAAGACCACTCATTAGCTGGGTGATTTTTTCCCTCTTCCACCTACTCACTCTGACATCCAAACCTATGTTTGGAGAGAACCTGGGTGTGTGGGAATGCTGCCACATCTATACTGGCTAAAGTCCCATTATGATTATTAACTTGGACAAACTACTTATTACTCTAACTGGTATCATTGTCTAAATAAAGTATCAAATACAAAAGCTGTGTCAGTGGTCTATAAGGGTCTCCATAATATGTTCACTTCCTGCCAATCCGGTAAGAATTCTAAAGGATATGAAATCACTCCTTGAATGAACAGAGGGATGTATGACCCATGGAAGCTGAAAATCTCCTTTGTACATTAAAGCATTCATAAAAATAAATATACCACTACTGATTATTATTATTATTCATTCACTCTGTATTATGTGTTAACCACTGTGCCATGCAATTAAAGCATGAACAATCCAACAGTGAACCTTGAAAGGCAAACTTATCCAAATTGTAGGGATGAAGAAAATTAGTACAGACACATTGACTTGCCTAAAGTTTATTCAGTGAGTACCTGGCACGACAAGAATTCCAGCCCCA
The DNA here is from genome assembly GCF_007474595.2 of Lynx canadensis. Classification (NCBI taxonomy): domain Eukaryota; kingdom Metazoa; phylum Chordata; class Mammalia; order Carnivora; family Felidae; genus Lynx; species Lynx canadensis. Next base: position 106,915,049 of record NC_044303.2, on the reverse strand, counting down.
GTCCCCTTCTCTAATAAGTTTTCCCTATCACCTGCCCACTGAGTAGTTTCTAACCTTAACCAAGGCATGTGTACCACAGGAAGATACTTGTGACTTTTGCTGTAGGGAATCCTAGAGGGTAGAATGTGGTTAAAGAGAACAACGTGGTTACATGTGGCCATTACCAATTTGAGTTGGTCAAAGAGTATTAATTACAGAATAATTAAGTTTGAACATTTTAAGGAACAATGCATTTCTAGAGGTAAGAGTATATTTGTTTTTTGTCTACTATAGCAATCTGTTATTACTTCCTGTTTCCTGGTCTAACAGTCTTAGATTACGATGTAATGCCTTTATCTTCATTTCTCGTTTACTTTTTATTGTTTGCCTACTGTCCCTTTGGCATAGATCCTCTTTCTTATAGTAGACATATTGATGCACATCAATGTAGAATGAAAAGCAAACATCTTATTCCCTTTCAAAAGGAACTCCTCTTGCAAATTAAGAGAGAGAGAGATCAGCCAAATTTATGTTTGACAGGATGCCTCCTGGGGCATATGCTAGCTTCTTATTGAATTAGAAGAATTTTAGATTAAATAATCCTACCACTAAACTGCTGGATTTGGCCCTTCCAAGTCTATGACTTCAGGACTTGTATGAAATAGCAGGATAGGCCTGTAACCAGACTTCAAGATAGACTTCATCATAATTAATACATAACCACTCCATTTCCACATAATTTATTTTATATATAAATACAAAATATTAGGTACCAAAAACCATTTTGCAATATTTGTATTTGCATAGTTATAAAACTACCTTTTTTTTTTTTTTTTTTGCTCAGTGAAGGCAACTGCATTCCTTGACCCAAACTAATTCCTCTCTTCTACTTCTTGAACTCAACTATCCTCTATTGTAAAGCTCAAGATGACTGACGAAGAGATGAGTATTTGTACAACAAATGCTTACGCATTCAAACAAATATTCAAGTGCCTATAATGCCCAATGCACTCAACTTTGTGCTGTGGGAGAAAAAAATGTATTACACAGTAATTCTATTTTCATAGAGACTGCTGTTCAGTAGGGTATGTGTGTAGGGGGTAGAAATATCAGTACAAATCAGTATATATTAGAAATTAAGGGATATTTACAATAAACACTGCAAGGAAATTAAAAAATATATTTCCAGGGGCGCCTGGGTGGCGCAGTCGGTTAAGCGTCCGACTTCAGCCAGGTCACGATCTCGCGGTCCGTGAGTTCGAGCCCCACGTCAGGCTCTGGGCTGATGGCTCAGAGCCTGGAGCCTGTTTCCGATTCTGTGTCTCCCTCTCTCTCTGCCCCTCCCCCGTTCATGCTCTGTCTCTCTCTGTCCCAAAAATAGATAAACGTTGAAAAAAAAATATATTTCCAAAAAGTGATAACACTTGTCTTGACCATTAATGGATAAAGAAAATTGGAAGATCTACACATCAGTAGGACTGGGAGTTGAAATAAGAAAAAAAACATTAGTAAAGACAAAGTTTGAACATTATGGATCATTTGCCTTCATGAGATGGAGAAGTGGACTATCATGTGAGAAAGGTAGAGGGGACCACTGTAAAAGTCATGAATCCAAGGCTAAGTCCACTCATCAGGTAGGAAAGGACAATACAGATTTCTGAACTAATGAGTGAGACACACCAGAAAGGTAAAGTGCTAAGGCAAAAAGACCAGGGAAGCAGGTGTTGCAGTGGTCCAAGCCTGGGAAGAATAACAATAGAAATAATGGACAGATGGGAAAGCTCTTTCCCAAGAAAACCTAGTAAAATGTGGCAACTGCTTATGAGAGGAATTAAGGGGAGAGAGGGTTAAAGATGTTTCAGATGTCTCAGATGAAGAACTGTCAGCAGTACTGATGCCAATAACAGAAAAGCGGATGTCTGAAGAAGTGGGTTTATAACCTGGTCCTACTCCTGGTTCTATTCCAGGCACAATTTCCAGCAAAGTATGTAAGCAAACGTCACTGATTTCAAAGGCTTGTTAGTTCACAAGACATCTGCATTCTTGGTACTCTGGCAATACTTAAAACTTTAGCAGGTGCCCCACATATTTATTGCCTTCAAGGAGCTAACTTTGCATATTTATTGCCTCATTAGGCTCTTAGTACTGAAGAAACTCCTGAATTGCCAACTTAGTGGAAAAGCCATGCCTCTACGCCAAAGTTTAGAAATATATATTCGTCTTTTCGCCTGGTTCAACAAGTGAAACAAAAACCAAAACCACATAAGCATTTTCTGGCCATATCAAAAAATGTTCTATGTTTTTACAATGACATGATTTATAATTTCCCCTAACGTATGTAATTTTATCCACTTGACATCTCTACAAAGAAGCCAATCTAATTACCATGTGAAAGTCTTAATCAGTAAATAAGCTATTAATGTTTAAAGCAGTTTCTTTCAACTTATAAAAATACTGAACTCTGCTAGAGCTTTCTAATTTTCTTGGCACAGTTACAAGGAGAAGTTATCACAAATGTGCTAAAGTCCAAATTACAAAATTGTGCCATACACCAGTTTCAAGACAAAGAATTTTGTCCACAACTTTATGCCCACTGTATTATTTCAAGAATATAACATACCTGAAATGGGCTTTTTCTACAATTGGGAAAAGGAAGTACTGAGCCATCAGACGCTAATGGGCAAAAAATAAGTATTATTTTATTAATGTAAAACAGTGACCATTTTCAAGTCTTTCTGATTATTTTTATTGGCTGCATATTTTTTAGGTAAGGGGCCTAACTTCAGCTAGTCAGAAAAAGGTGAGATGTTCAACCATTCTAGGAAGCAAAGAAACATGAATACAAATGAAATTAGAATTTAAAATGTGTTATACTCAAAGCTGGCAAAGGAGCTGAACCTCTGAGTCTGCTAAATTTGGAAAACGATCGCCACATGGCCCCCAAAATAGTGTTCCACTTTATACTCCTCTCCAAAATGTATAACAATATCTATTCCCCCCCCCCACATTCCAACACTGTACACTCACTTACACTGTTAAAATATCATCTAACATCTATTCATTGAGCACATCTGAACGGTGTTAGACAATGTTAAATACAATGTTAAATAACAAAAGCAACAAAAAAGAACAAAACAAAACTAGCCCCTGTACCGAGGGACCACACTTGAATTAGACATGCAGAGATCACATAATGATACATATAATGTAAACCTACAATTGTGAAAAAATTAGGAATGAAAACTACAGACAGCCTATAAGAACATGTGTCAAGGGACTTAACCTATCCATAGAATACTTTTCTGAAGAAATGATCTGAGAGAAGAATAAGCAAAAATAGGGAAGAAGGCAGGAAGAATTTTCCTGCCAAGGGAAGGGAATGGTCCTTACAATGGGAGTAAATGTGGATTCACCTGTACAGATTTATGTAATCTGATGGGTGAAAGTAGAATTGCTTTGTGGTCTGAAGTGTCATTCTATCAATAATGCTAAGTTTTTGTTTTTGTTTTTTAATAAAAGCCATGCATAGACCTCCATGAGCTGTGTGGTACCATTTTTTTTTTAACAGGGCTTTCATCATTTCTTGTATTGATTTGTAAGAGCTCTTTTTATATTAAGGAAAACATCACTTTCTCAGATACGTTGCAAATACTTTCACTGATTGCGATTTATCTTCTATTGTATTTTTTTCCTTTGCAAGGATACTTGTTAATTTTATGTGACTTTTCCGTAAATACTTCTAGATTTCATATCTAGAATTATACACATTCCCTATTAAAAGATGAAAAAATAAAAAAAAGCCAACCAAAAAATGTCAATGTCCACAATCATTTTGGTGTGTTATGATGTCATAAATATGGTACAGAATCAGATTCCTGTTATGTTATTGAATGATTCATTTCTTTCCACAGACCGTAGGTTCAGCTTTTATTATATGGCACATTTATAAATCTTTTCCTAATTATAGGTTTAATTTTTTTTTACTCTGTTCCATTGACTTACTTCCTTCTTCAAGCACCAGCACAAACTGCTTTATCTACTATGAAATATATTAATATCTGATAGAATTCACCCTCTCCTCTCCTGTTAGTTTTTAAATATCTTATATTGATTTTTCCACATGGAGTCTATAACCAGTATGTCTAATTAAAAAAGAAAAAAAAAAGGAAAGCAAATACTACTGGCATTTTGGGAAGGTCACATTAAATTTATATAGAGATAATTATCATTTTATAATATTCACTGTTCCTATCCCAAACCAGAAAATGTCTTTACATTTACTTAAACCACTTTTATGACTCTCTGTGTGGATATAAATTCTTCTTTTTATAAGTCTTGTACATTCCTTTGTAAGTATTTGTTAGGTATTTTATCTTTTATATTTTATCTTTTGCTATATTCAATATAAATGGATTTTTTCTTTCTTTATAGTGACCAAGTGGCTGCTGTTTATGTACTGAAAAGCAAAAATTGTTATATAATTTTGTAAGCCCCCCCCCCTCAAATTCTCTTATTGTTCTAATAGAGTTTTTTTTTTTTTTAGTAGGTTGTCTTGAGTTTTCCAATTATACAAATAATGTTCATTTTGGCATTCCTTTCTAGTTTTATTTTTGTTTTAATATTATGAAATATTTTCATGAAAACAACTATGTAAAATATATAATCTTTTTTTTCTTAATGTTTATTTATCTGAGAGAGAGAGAGAGCATGCACACACACACACACACACACACACAAGTTGGGGAGGGGCAGAAAGAGAGAGAAAGAGAAAGAGTGGGGGGAGATAGAGAGGAAGAGGAAGAGGGAGAGGGAGAGGGAGAGGGAGAGGGAGAGGGAGAGAGAATCCCAAACAGTCTACATGTTTAGGGCAGAGACTGATATAGGGCTCGATCTCACAACTGTGAGATCATGACCAGAGCAGAAATCAAGAGTGAGACACTTAACTGACTGAGCCATCCAGGAGTTCCAGAAATTAAAAAAGCTTAACAATCAGATAAGTTCTAAGATCTATGTCAGATGTCTCTATTAGGTCTTATGTTTCTGTCTTCAAAAGAGGGCACAGAGTATGTGCTGCTTTAGAAATAATTTCAACCCTAACGTCCTAAAGATAGTCTCATATATTTTCTCTTAAAAGCCTTGTCTGTGATATATCAGTCTTTATTTTATGCAGAATTGATTTTTAGAAATAATCTGAAGGTATTCAGTTTCATTTTTATACATGCGGTAAGCCAAGTGCATTATCATATTTTTCCGAAAAGTCAACTTTCTATACTGATCTGCCAACACCTTGCTCACATATCAGGTTTTCCTCTAGGCATGGACTTATTTATTACTCCAGATTTTGTTCTATCAGACCATATTTGTCCATATTTTCACAAATGTTTAAATGTCTTAGCTATTCTGGTTTCAAAATTGGTCTTGATTTCTGTTAGGGAAAGGTTCTTACATTAGTCTCCCTCTCATCCTCCTCTATCTTCGTCTTTTCCTTCTCCAAGAAAGTTTGTACTTATATACAAATGTTGAAAATATTTGCCAACATCCATATAGAAGCTGTGGTGGTCTATTTGTTGGAATTTCCATGAATCTATAAATCATTTACAACAGAACTGACATCTGAAGAGAATAAATTTATCCACAAATGTGGTATATTTTCACTGACACAGGTTTCACTCAATAAATTTTAATAGGGGTATATAATTCCTAAGTACTCTGTGTTTTCAATTGCTACAGTAAATAGTATCATTTTTTAATGACATTTTGTATTTTTGTGTTGACAGCTGTTTTTTTGTCTATCTTATATTTAATAATCTTACTACATTCATGAATTAATTCCATACTTTACTTCTACATAACATCATAATTTTATATAGGGAATCACATCATTTGCAAATTAAAATAGCTATCTTTTTTCCATTCCCATCTCTACAGCTTTATTTTATTTTTCTGCCAAGGTTCACTTGTTGGTGTCTCCAGTATATACACAGAAGCAGATGTGAGATTCTTGTGATTTTCTTAATTTGTAGAAATGTTTCTAATATTTCACCATTAAGAATAATGTTTCCCATTGATTTTGGTGAATATACATCAGTAAGCTTTGTCTTAGTGTTTTTCTTTTAATTGTGCATCTCTTGAAATAATATAGTTTCTACCTTTAAGCTATTAACATGGGCATTAAGATTCTTAAATGATAAATGACCTTTCCTATCCTGATATAAAGCCAACTTTATTCCCTTATATTACCTTTCTTTGTTTACATAGTGCTACTTTATTTTGAAAATGTTTTCTGGGGCACCTGGGTGGTTCAGTCGGTAAAGAAGCTGACCCTGACTCCTGAATTTGGCTCAGGTCATCATCTCAAGGTTTGTGGGTTAGAGTCCCACACGTGGTTCCATGCTGACAGGGTTGGAGCTTGCTTGGGATTCTCTCTCTCTCTCTCTTTCCATTGCTTTCTGCCCCTCTCTGACTTGTACTCTCTCTCTCTCTCTCAGAGTAAATAAACCAAAAAAAAAAAAAAAAAAAAAAAGGAAATTTTTTCATCATTCTCAGATAAGAAAGTACTACAACTTTTATTCCTCATAACTGTCCCTTATTGATTTTTATGTTACATTAATACTAGCTCAAATAATGAGTTGCAGGGTGTTCCTTTATTTTCTAGAAAAATTAGATTAATATTAGCATTATCTATTCATAGAACCTTTTTCTGTGTCTGAACTTGTGTTTTCTTTGGGATGATTCTAAAGCGCTGATACAATTTTTTAAAATGGTTATAGAGCTTTATGTTCTTCTATTATATTTTCTTAGAATTTTCCCATTTCATCTGTTTTTATCATAACAGTATTCAGTCTATTTTCTTAGTATCTTTTTATTTTTTTATTTTATTTTTTTTTAATTTTTTTTTTCAACGTTTATTTATTTTTGGGACAGAGAGAGACAGAGCATGAGCGGGCGAGGGGCAGAGAGAGAGGGAGACACAGAATCGGAAACAGGCTCCAGGCTCTGAGCCATCAGCCCAGAGCCCGACGCGGGGCTCGAACTCACGGACCGTGAGATCGTGACCTGGCTGAAGTCGGACGCTTAACCGACTGCGCCACCCAGGCGCCCCTCTTAGTATCTTTTTAATACTTTCAGTATCTGTTATACTGCCTTTGCTAATTTCTAATACTGTTGAATTATGCCTTTTTTCCTTAATCAATTTTATATTTGCCAATTTTATTCGTATTTTCAGAGATCTAATTTTGACTTCATTATTCACTTTCATTGCATTTTCCTATTTTATTAGTTTCTACTCTTTGTGGTTTCTTTCTTCTAATATCTCTTACTTTGTTGTTATGCTTCTAACCTCTTAATATGAAAATTTAGGTCATTAATTTCATCATTTAATTTTTATATATGTGTTTAAAGTTACTCATTTTCCTCTAATTGCTCCTTATCTGCAATGCTACAAACTTGCAAAATAGTATATTTGTTATTGTTTAAGTCTGAGAGTATTCTGGTTTTCCTAATGATTTCTTCTCTGATCAATGAGTTTTTCCAGAGTATGCTTATAAATTTCTATTATGTATTTATTAAGTTTGTTTTTGCTATTGGTTGTTTAACTTAATCGTATTGTGATAAGAAAAATTCATCTGTAAATTAATTTTAGGGAATTTGTTTAGACTTGAAGAATAAAATAATATATGGTCATTCTTCATAAATATCTGTATTTTGAAAGAGTACGTATTCTTTATTACTCGGCTGCAGGTTTCATATCTGCCCAGTAGACCAACGTTTTTAGTTGTTCAAATCTTTTCTCTTCTATAGAGATCTTTCTATTCAGTTTCTATACAGAAAGCAGTGTTAAAACCTCCTACTATGATCGTGGCTATTTATCTGTTTTGTTAATGTTTCTATTTATGCTCTGAAGCTTTGTAATTAGAATATGTTAGATGCTGATAGATTTTCTTTTCATTCCATGTCCTGAAGCAAACTACTTGCCATAAGCCAGCTGGAAATACACATTGCTTTATAAGGGACTCTGAAGCTTTGACTTCCACTCCCCAGAGTGCATTCAACCCTGAACAACTCCATCCAGTACCAAGATTAAGCACCCAGTGAATGAGAAATTCTAGCTCTTTTATATGGAAAGATGCCTTCTACCTCTAATATGTGGAAGTTTCTCCTTCTGGCTCTTTATCTTGGCTACTTATATAAAAAAAAATTCTCCTTTTGGGATTTTTAAGCATTTGATATGGGGATAGGAGACCTCAATGTCTTTTCAAATTCCATTCAAGAAGAATCTTTTTTTTAATAAAATATCTTTTAATGTTTGTTTTTGAGAGAGAGAGAGAGAGAGAGAGAGAGAGAATGAACACGAGCGGGGGAGGGGCAGAGAGAGAGAGAGGGAGACAGAATCTGAAGCAGGCTCCAAGCTCTGAGGTGTCAACACAGAGCCTGACATGGGACTCGAACCCAGGAACCAAAAGATCGTGACCTGAGCCAAACTCAGTGCTTAACTGACTGAGCCACCCAGGCAACCCCCATTCAATACAAATCTTAATGTGATTCCTAATGTGAATTTTTAATGTGAAAAGAAACACCAATATATTACTTAGATATAACAATGAAGTTCCTTAAGAAGAATATTATTTTTCATTTCTGTGAGACAATTAGTACATTTGTATATTCAGCTCTTCTGCAGAGCATAGGAAGTCATAGAGACTTCACTTTTAGAAATAACTAATTTATCTTCATTTAACAAATACATTTTTGAGTACATACTATGTGCCAAGTATGAAAGTAGTATTCTTCTAGATGCTGAGAATACAATAGTGAACTAAGGAGTTAAGAATTCACTGTACACATACAGATAGATAGATAGATAGATAGATAGATAAATGTGGTTGTGTCTACACTTTTAAGAAATATTAACAGAAAGGCCTCAATGAGAAGGTGGTACTTGAACAAATATCTAAAGAAGAAAGGCAAAGGTTTGAAGTAGGTGTTTTGAGTTTTAGAAAAGAGGCTGATGTATCTGGAGCCATGTTGATAAGGAGGGGAACGGTAGGGAAGGAGGCTAGACCTGGTAGGGCCTACTGGGCCAATGTAAGGGCTGGGGATTTTACCAGTGAGATAGGAAGCTACTGGAAGTCTATGCAAAAAAACTGGATAATTTGCTTTGCTGTGAAGGAGTCTTCCTGGCTCTGAGTTGAAACAGGTTGTGAGTGACAAGGGCTGGTAAAGTAAGATCATTTAGGAGGTTACTTTAATATTCCACATGAGAGATGATGGTGGTTTGGTCCAGAGTGGCAAGAGTAGAATTAGTGAGATGTAAAGAGAATGTGGATATGTCCTGAAGGCAGAGTCAAGAGCTGATGGATTGAATGTGGAGAGTGAGAAACGGAGAGAGCTCAAAGATAATTTCATTGTGTTTAGCTGAGCAACTAGAAGAATGGAGCTTCCAATTACTGTGCCAGGAAGACCTCAGGGGAGAGCCACTTTTGGGTTGCGGGGAGTCATTTCTGTATGTGCATGGAATAAAGGCTCACTCCATGTGGCCTTGGCTATATTTACCAGTCCACCACATTGTTTTTATAAAACTTTACCTGATTCCTTGTTAAAAGTTTCAGACAATATTTAAAAACATTCTAAACAATTTGTGCAGCAGCATCTTTCCTCTAACACATTTTCATTGACATTCTTTGCATAAGAATATTTTACTAAGAAAATTACTATATTAAAGCATTCACTGATTTAATACATATATATTGAACGCTTGATATGTCCCAAACACTATCAAATGCATTAGGAATCCCATGACAACAAAAAACTGGCACAGTTCATTACCTCTTGGAGCTTACACCCTGTGAATAGATGAATGAATGGACATTTATAGAGATAGTGCCATGAAGTATTTAATGGAGAGACTGACCTACACAGAACACATGCTGTAGGAAATGATTACTGATATGTCCTATGAATTATGATCAGGATGAGAGAATTCGTGAAATGGGAGTATTCCAGGCAGAGGGGGTAACATGTGCCAATGCACTTCAGTGTGAAGGGGCATAACACATGAGAAACCCTAAAAACTCTAATGGGGCTGCAAGTGTGCTAACAATAAAAGGGTACATAGTATGAAGTATGGCTGAAGAGATAAGGTAGGAACAGATTACACAGGGCTAGCCCAGAAGCAATGTGAGTAAAGGTAAGGTAATTAGAAGTATCCTTCAGCATCTGGGGTATAGCACAGTAATTAACAACATGAACTCTGGATTCGGATAGCTTGACTCTGAACATCCGCTCAGGCACTGTGGCTGTGTGAGCTTTGGCAATCATTCTCTCTAAAATACATCTAATATGATTACCTTCCTTCTTCAGGTGGGAGCAGAAGTCTTTGGTCTCAATGAGCTAAGTCAGGGTAGTTCTGCTGTCCAAGAAATCTCCAGATTTAGCAAGGTTAGAAAAAAACTCACAGGATTATGTTACTAACAATTACCTTGAAAACGATTATTTCTCTGGTAATTTACATACTTTACAATCTCTAAGAGCTGGGCATAAATTTTAGTAAAAGCTTATCCAATATAAGAGGCTACTTTACTTCAAGTTGGAAGGAGTGAATTATTTGTGGCCATAAAGAAAAAAAGGATTTGATACGTATATACGGTATATATTTCTATTTTTTTGTTATATAAATTATAAATGCATTATATATGATACATATTATATATTTATATTATTGTTATAATGTCTATATGTATTATACTTAGCAAAACTATCTACAATGCCACTAAATATTTGTGTCAGAAAAACATGTATTATTGGCAGTGGATCATGTCACAGAATTTATGGCTAAAAATATTTCATAAATATACAAGAACAGAGATATACAATTCAATTGCAGACCACCTTTCAGGCTAAAAAGAAAAATATTGGGCTCTCTACCAACTCAAACATGACCTCCATGCAGCACTAACTTAGAGTGTTATGTGGCAGGGTCACTCAGAGTGTGGTCCGTGCCCTGGCTGCCATTGGTGAACTCCTTTTTACCGATCTGTACCTAGATAAGCAGCTGGCACTACAATATAAATTGGCTACAGCACTAAGCACACAGTTGAGTTCAATTGACTGTTTTTCTCTTTTCTTTTCTTTTTCATTTCTTTTTTCTTTCTTTTCATTTCATTTCAGTTCACTTCTTTTTCATTTCAAGACTTTTTCAATGAAGCAAGCAATGTGCTCTATTCTGGCATAGCTCTTTACATCATCAGGGACCACATTTTGAACGGTAAGATAATTTATTGAGCAGTTAATGAACAATCAAATTTAATGGAGAGAACTTTACTACATACACTAAAATAAAGTCTAGGTGGCCTTCTAAAAGTAAAAAAGAGTGAGGGAGAAGACTTGAGAGAGAGAGAAGAAAATATAAAACAAATAGACAAAAATGTATTTTTTTAAATTTTAGAATGAGGTGTCATTTCTAACTACAAAAAGCTACAGAAGAAATAATTTAAAAAATAACGTTTGACTACTAAGAACATTTTTGGTTCAAAAACATTAAAAAACAAGATTAAATTAATAGAACTAGAGAAATATTAACAACATATGTGATGAAAAAAGAATGCTTTTAATATCAAAAGAACTCCTGAAATATTAATCTCTATCAGCTTCAGTTTCCTCAACTGTAAAAAAGACAATAATCACAAAATATAGCTCCAGATTTTTATGAGATTGGATTATAGAGGAGTACACAGTATTTAGTACAATGCCTGCTAATAAAAGAAGACATTATTATTTTTTTAGAAAGCCTTTAGCCATCTAAGTATGATATCTTAAGGCTTAAAAATATTGTGCAATTGTGAAGTACAAAGTTACTGCAACACGTTTGGGTGGTCCAAAACTCGCACACAGAAAAGACAGGTGTGGTTCTCGCCCAGATCCTGGGAGGTAACCTATAAGCATCTGGCACATCCATCCATCCTCCCTCCCTTCCTTTTTATTTTTATTTTAGAGAGAAAGAGAGAGAGCAAAGTCGGGGAGAGGGGTAGAGGAGAGAGAGGGAATCTTAAGCAGGCTCTACACTCAGCATGGAGCTTGACACAGGGCTCCATCACACGACCTGAGCTGAAATCAAGAGTCAAACATTCACTTGACTGAGCCAACCAGGAGCCCCTGTAATATCTCTTCTGATAAGAATATCTTCGCTTACCCGGGGACTCCAGGACAAGTCAGATAGCTTATAACAATATGATTTTGGGGTAGGACATGACTAGCTGGACCTCTGGAAAGGATGGAAGTGGAAGGTGTGCTTTGTAGGTGGTCAGCTGTGCCTCCATGACCAACATTACCACCCAGTAAAATCCCTGGATACCAAAGCTCAGGTTAGTTTCTAGGGTTGGGCAGTACTTTGAGCGTGTTTTCACACATTATTGTTTAGAGAATTAACACACAGTTAGTTCTGCACAACTCACCTGGGAGAAGACAACGTAAAGCTTCTGCCAGGTGTTCCCTAGACCCGGCCCAGATGCCTGCTCCTTTGCTGACTTTAATCCATATCCTGTTACTGTAATAAACTGTCAGTATGAGTAAAATAGCTTTACTGAGTTTTCTGAGTCCTTCTAACAAATCATTGAACCTGAGGGTGGTCTTGGGGACACTCCCCAAACACAGTAATCTAAGTACAATTTATATATCCATAATAAAGTCTGGCTGAAATAAAGTAAAATTTCTTACTTTAACAAGTTGTTGTATATAAAATATAGTGTATATGTGTATACATATGCACCCAACAAACTGCCAAATTCATGAACAACTTCCTAAGGTATTTTTTATTTATAAAAATAAAGTTTTAGCCTTTATGACAATAAATTTATGAAGATCCCATTTGTATTTCATAAATATAAATACACTTAGTACCAATAAAAACATTCTATGGTTGACATTTTTGGTTATAAGAAAAAAATCACATGCCTGACCTATTGTTTAGAAAGGAAAATAACTGTGAAAAGGAATCATAAAACATTGGAATAAATCATTTATTTCCCCTTTCTTGCTATGGACACTAATCTATACTTCTATATATAATTACATACAAGATTTTTTTAATTGGAAATTTCCTAAAGGAAAATTCAATACATTTTTACATTTAAGATTCATTCCCCTTTTGAAATAGTAAAAGAGGATTTTTGGTTCTCTTCAATTACTCAAGGGTACTTCAATTACCCTTAAGACTTGGCTTTTATTTCTTGGTGCCCCTTACTGACTTTTCTAGCCATACGTGGGGTTTCTCTGGGAAATTCTAGAAACCAAATTCAGATAAAAAACATAAACACACTCATCCCAAATCAGTTTAGAAAGATTTCATGTGTAATTATAAAGTCATTCTTGAATTGACAAGTTTGAATGGACTCACTCTGCCATTCTAAAGTTGTGGGTTGCAAAATTATACGATCCATTTTCTGTCTAAGAAAATATACTGGAAAACATAATCCTCTCCCAAAAAACAAAAGAAAGAAATTCAAAAAGAAAAAAGAAGAATTTAACAGTTTCACTTAAGTAGTTGACTTAATTATATCCCTAACAAAAAAAGCTCTGTTGATTTGTGTGTGTGGACACATCAGATCCATAGACATAATTATCTAACATTTGGAAAACTTTGCTTATTCAAGAGGCTATGCGTATATGAATTTTGTTTTATTTTTCTTTCTTCTTCCTACATTTTCCTTTCATTGTGCTTTATATCTTATACTGGATGATGATGATATAATTTATACAGATGACCTCTCTCCTGTTTGTTCCTTTGTGTGTCCTTTGTTAAAGACACCACTACTCTTCACTGTTAATGTATCTCACTTTATAGCATTAAGAAAACTGGGGCGCCTGGCTGGCTCAGTCGGTTAAGCTGACTTTGGTTCAGGTCATGATCTCGTGGTTCGTGGGTTTGAGCCCCCGTCAGACTCTGTGCTGACAGCTCAGAGCCTGGAGCCTGCTTCCAATTCTGTATATCCTTCTCTCTGTCCCTCCCCCACTCACTCTCTGTCTCTGTCTCTCAAAATAATAAATATTTAAAAAAATTAAGAAGGGAAATACCAGCCCCCACTTTTGAGACAAATACTGCTTACAAGTAAAGAGGATTTTTAGTAACTAAATAGTTCAACATATATCATATGTCCTGGTCTTAATTCATCAAGCATTACCCATACCTTTGGCACATCTCTATTGATTTTGGGTACAGCTCTATAAAAGGCAAATAAAATAATATTTTACTACCATTTTAGCCATTCCAACCTGAGTTCCTGGTCATAAACCAATGTTTCTACTACATAAAGCTCAAGTGGCCTTTCCTTAAACTATATCATTTAGTTTTTTAAGTAGAAATTCTTGACCAAACCTTTGCATGTTAATAAAGTAACCTGCGTGGTGGTTGGTTCCTTTAATCTGTGTTCTTCGTACATTTTAGAATACATCAGAGATTTAAAAAATATTTTACATATTCTAAAGTAAGATTGTTTCTTAAAGTGAACCTTCCACTACTCAGATTGTCTGTTTCATAAAAATATACTCACACTGCTTATATTATTCAGAAACTTGCATTTAACTTCTAAAAATTATAATCATGAATTTGTACTTATTGTCTTAATATTTTTAATACCAAGTTTTTTATTTCCCCTAAACGTTACTTTCAGCATTTTTCATTCAAGTATTGCACATGGTTTTCCTTACTATGATTACACTGAAATATCTTTAAATTAAGAAAACTATATTGGAATTAAGAGTCTAAATCCTATCATTCCTGGAGTACAATAATGAACTAGGTTATTGCATTACATATATTCCCTAAAGAATGATGATCTTAGAATGTTATTTATCTGTTTTGTTTCTTTTTTGAATAACAAATAAACACGTTGTATTCTACAGCACTCCACTGACCACTGAAAGTGGGAGAAAATGACCACTGCATGGGAGAAAATGAAAGTATATGTACACATTTAAAAACAGTGACACCAGAAACAAAACCACTGTTCGTCATGTCTTAGACTAGGTTACGGGCACATAGGTATGCTCAATTTCTGATCATTCACTGAGCTGTATCATTATAACTTGACCATTTTCCTCTACTTCAGTTTACTTGAATAAAAGGCTTTTTTAATCAAACACTGTGATGTCCTATACAATCTTCTCCCGAGCTTTCTTAGACCAATCAAATTCCATAGCTCAATTTACTCACTTGGCTCCAGAGTCCAGGCATCTGATGAAAATGAAGCGCACTGGGTGTCTGATAAATACTATAATACCACAGTGCCTCAGCCTGTGATGAGCTGGAAAAGATGGCCCCAGTCTAAAGGGTACAGACACTACTCAGCTCCAAGGAATGGCTGCCATATGGGACTGTAGGTCTAATGTTGCCAGGTCTGGAAATTTGAATTTTTATGTCAAATTTATACTTTTTAATGTTGGCAACTGATTCAAATTTTTAAACACTACCAGCCAAACTAAATATGTCTTTGACCAAAGAGGCCTCCATAAAGAGCACCTCCCTGTGTAGGACCTCACTAAATGTGAGTCCAATTAAAATATTTTTCATATTTTAATTGATACTGCTAGCACGCAGGGAAGCCCACATTCAAAATTCAGTCTGACTCCACACCATTTCTACTGTAAGATACTGGCTGTAAATATATGCTTGTTGTTCATAATCCGAATCTCAGACCAACCTTATAACACAGGTATCATCCCCATTTTACTGATGAGGGATCAAAGGCCCAAAGAGAGCAGATAATGCAAAGTACAGAACAGTATGACTGAATTAGATAACCTGAATTTAAATCCTTCCTCCAACACTTACTATTTTCACAACTAAATTAAACTTAAATTAATTTCTCCATGCTTCAGTTTTCTCCCCTGTAAGATGGGTACTCTAATAGCCTTACCTCACAAAAATGTTCTGAGGATATATATAAAGCATGTAGAAATGTCGTAGCACACAGTAAGTACTATGTAAATGTTGCTATTACTAATTATTATTGTTATTATCATCATCTGTAAAATGACAGCCTTGCCTGTTGAGTTTTAAGTGAACTATTAGGTAAAGTACTTAGACCTGTTCCTGAGACAGACTGTTCATTACATATTAACTGGGTGAACAGGTGAAGTTTCTTTCAAGTACATTACTTCAAACCATGCAGATTAATTGGCTTTTATTCTGTATAGGGTAACAACAAATACTATTATAGTTTGGAAGTATTTTAATTTGTACAAAGTGTTTTCTTCAGACATGCAAGTAATATATAGCTTTGTAGTGTCATGATTATTGTCATGTTTATATTATTTGGAAATGTGTAGTGAAGTGAAACATGTGTCATGTCCTAATGTCAATTTTAATAATGTAATAAGATTTTATTCAAAGTATCAGGAATAGTTACAATATTTAGAAGATACTCTTTAAATTTAGATGATCTTTACCACCTCTTTTTGTTTCCCTAATTTTTAAAACACCTGAGCCCCTCCCCCTAAAAAACCCAAAAGATATGCATGTAATTCAATAACTCAAATTACAAAGCTATATGCTAATATGTGGCATAGCCAGAATTTTTACTTACTTGTGACCCATTTCATGAGCAATTGTAAATGCAAGATTCAAGCCATTGTCTTCAGCAATAATACATTTTCTCTTTTCACTACACATTCCACTCAAATAAGCTATACCTAGAAGACACAAACATGAATTATCACATTTCAGATTCAAATGTAAACCTTTATGCTAGGAATCAGTAGAAAAAACTGAAAAATGAAATTTCTTACATTCAAATATGTCTATATTAAGCTGTGATATCTAGTCCTTATGAATGAAATTGTAAGAGAAATTGTGTATGTATTAGTCACTCAATAAACTCTTAACACTCTTCTCAATTTAATATCTCAGATTAAATTATTTCATCAATTGTGCAATTCTCAAAAAGGCATACTATAAGAATACATTTTGGAAATACCAGTTTTCATTGTCATGAATGGTCACAACTTAGAAAATATAAATTAAAAAGCAATGATTAAATTAAGTATTTTTCAATTCTTGTGAAAAATGTAGTTGCAAAAAAAAAACCTAAAATAAAATAAATGACACATAGGACATTCTTGAACTCACATTTATATTCTGAGTTAACATATTTAAAAATTTTATTTTGTAAAATACAATTTTAACTAATACAACAAAAAAACTGTGATTGAATACTGAAAAGTATTTCCTCTGAAAATTTCTTGCCTTATAAGATGGCCCAACTGCAGAGTATAAGATAAGGAAATATTATTTAAGCCAATAATTTCTGCAAGATAGTTGATCTTTTGGTTTGAATTAGCAGTAACACAGTATGTGAAATCATTGATACTCCTTCATCAAAGATTCATGTACCATTTTACTAATTAAGAAATACCTCTGAAGAAATATCCTTGAACACAAAGAACTATATAACCTTGCAAGTGTAAGTTTTAATGCATTTTTAAATAACAAAGTTTATTAAAATAATATCTAGTGTTATTGAATTATCTATATGCTCCGGAATTCTCCTATCTGTATAAAATACATCTAAGCTCATTATATGAAGAAATTAAGGCCCGGACAAGTGGAATGATTTGCCAAAGAACACATGAGTACTAAATATTATAAAATAAAGATTTGAAATGAACTTTGAATCCATATGCCAACTAACATTTAGTTTTTCCCGCTGATTATAATTTAGTGCAGAGTGGCCCCTAGGTGAAGATGGTTAGCTAACTACTTGAGACTTTTTTTCTGTCTTCAGAAACATAAAAAAATAGTGTTATGGAATCATTACATTTAACTTAAAGAATAAATCGCCTTGCCCATGCTTTGGAAAAACAGAAGGTTCATACAAGAACATGAACCGATTTAGTGGACCCATGCCCAAATTAAACAGAGGAGGATTTTATGAATGTGGTAGAACCCCACAGAGGTTCAAGGCTGAGACATACAGGTTTGACAGAGGCATTGCTCGGGGACTGAAAATGGAGATTAGATGAAAGTATGTCTGAAATCCTCAAGTACTCATTCAAACCTTCGAGGAGAATGTCAAGGCCTGGTATTCACTGGCCTATCAAGAAAATGAAGATACATTCTCTCAGCAAAATGCAGTATAAACATACTACTTTTAAAACATAACTACAGGAAGAAATAGCCAAGAGATTAAATACATAAAGATGAAATACAGAAAGAAATACATAAATATCTATATATTTAGAAATATTTTATTAAAATATAAAATGTACAAATAGATGAAATTACTTCTTTTCTTCAAAAAAGTTTATTTATTTATTTTGCAAGAGAAAGCACAGCAGAGGGGCAGAGAGACAGGGAGAGAATTCCAAACAGGCTCCGTGCTGTCAGCACAGAGCCTGACATGGGGCTCAATCTCACCAGGTACGAAATCATGACCTCAGTGAAAACCAAAAGTCGGACACTTAACTGACTGAGCCACCCAGGTGCCCCGAAATTACTTCTTTATGAATGGATAGATGGATGAAGGGATGAATAGACAAGTGACAAGCCATACTACTTCATTTGGCTGATTAAAACAGTCAAGAGCTGGTACGAAGGAAAGAAGAAGGTAGGGATAAACGCAGAGGGGTTAGGGAAGGGAGAAAAAAAGGAAGACAAAAACATAGTTGTTATCAAGCTCTACTAAATAACAAATCAAATACAAAACTTTAAGAAATGCTTGAAGAAACATAATGTGATTTTTAAGAGAGCTAAGTCAGGCACTTATTAATGCAACAAAATATGGAAAACAAACACAAGAGAGTAACTAAACTTGCATTATAGTTGAAGGGAAGAAGGAAAGAAAGATAGAAGTAAGGAGTGAAGGAGGGAAGAAGTGTGAAAGAAAAGTAGCTCCTCTTAATAGGATATTTAAAATTCTCTTGAGCATTTAGAAATTTAAATAAATATGTACTTCAAGACTAAATGTCCCACTAAAATCCTAAATTAAGTTCATCTATAATTAGCATGTCAAAGACCACTGTGCGGTACAAATTTCCCTCAGGATGCCCATATATTTTGCCAAACCAAAATAAGCTCATCACCATACATAGATTAAAAGTCGGCTAACATAGGCTGTCATAATTTCATATATCTCTTTGCTGTATGGACCAGAACATAGCAAATTCAGTCACTTTAATAAATTTTACATCTCTTCTCCTATACTACTTGAAATATAGTGTTCCGGCCAACAAGAGTACTGTTGCTTGTTTCCAATTCTTACCTCTTCCATATTATTTTTTTCTATTCTAGATTGATACATTTTTCCAAATTTTGCTGTTATCTTACTACATTGGCTAGGATTTCCAATGTACTATTGAAATATGGGTGGTATCAAACACCTTGTTTTCCTGATGATATTAATAGGAATGTTTACAGTTTCACAATGGAGTATGATTGCTCAAGGACTTTATTTTTATTTTTGATGTTTATTTATTTTTGACAGAAATAGAGACAAAGAATGAGCAGGGTAGGAACAGAGGGAGAGGGAGACAGAGAATGTGAAGCAGGCTATGGGCTCCTAGCTGTTAGCACAGAGCCCGATGTGGGGCTCGAACACACAAACCGGGAGATCATGGCCTGAGCCAAAGTAACGGACTGAGCCACCCAGGTGCCCCAGGAGGACTTTAATAGATACAGTTCGTTAAGTTAAAGGAGTTATTTTTTGATATTCTTGTATGTCAAGTGAAAAAGGATGCAATGTTATGTGAGGTGCAGGTCAAAGGTAGATGGGAGTTAGATAGCATTTTTTTAAAAGAAACATAAGCCTGGAATAGTGAGAGAAACAGGAAAGAGAACTGATTAAGTACTAGGGGAATACTTAATTCATGGGTCAGAAAACAGATGGTTCAGCTCAG
This sequence comes from Lynx canadensis, assembly GCF_007474595.2. Taxonomy (NCBI): domain Eukaryota; kingdom Metazoa; phylum Chordata; class Mammalia; order Carnivora; family Felidae; genus Lynx; species Lynx canadensis. The sequence goes on along the minus strand of NC_044303.2, from coordinate 106,895,189 downwards.
GATGGAGAGCACAAACCTGGACTCTCACTAATATGCCCAAATGAATGATATCCAACCTAATGGTTGAAACACAGAAGAGTACTACTTGGATTAAATTTGGGCTGGGATTTTTCAGAACAGGTTTAAAGGAAGGATGAAAACATGTAACAGTTGGCAGTAAAATTGATGGGGAACGAAGGGACAGAACTTGTAGCACTGGATAGGTGAAGAAGTAATGTCAAAGGGAAACAGATAATTTGGGAAAACAACACAGTTGTCCAGACAATGGAGTCAGCAATGAAGAAAAGGAACAGATATTCTCTGAAAAAGTACTAGAGATTGTGATAAGAGATTGAGATTTAGAGACTTAAGATTTCAGAGGTGAAATTCCATGATATGATTAACTACTGGCACGAGGGTAGAGAAAGGTAGCTGGAATCCAGATTGAGGGGAAATAATTATTAAGTAGTGTTAGGTGGACTGATGGTATAACGTGAAGTTGCACCTGAATGAACTCAAGAAGCGGAGAGAAAGATGGCCAACATCCACACGAAATGGGGGAGACAATAAAGGAGAACAATCCATCACAGTGACAGTGACAGTGACGGTTAAGACGGTAAAGCTCAAGAGCTTCCATCCAACTGAAGAGTTTTTATATGAGGACAGGAGAGATTTTGCCTTAGAAGCAGCAGCGGGAAGCAAGAGAAATGTTACAGGTATACAACGTTGGTATTTTCCTAGCACCAGACCTATGGATAGGGGAAGAATGTCTCTGGGGACCCTAGATTCCTCGCCAGGTTATGGGAAATCAATGACTACTGTGTAGTCATGAAAAAAATATGGTATTGAAAAGAATATAATTTATAATATAAAAGACATATATTTTATACCATAAAATATAAATTTCCATACAATAAAACAGAATTTTAAAATGAGTACATATTGGCATAGAGGTATGATTACACCTAAGTATTAAAAAATGCAGACCACCACATTTTCACAAGAGAACAAAAAGACTACACAAATATGGGGGCACCTGGCTGGCTCAGAAGTAGAGCACGTGACTCTTGATCTCAGAGTCATGAGTTCAAGCCCCATGTTGAGCATAGAGCTTACTTAAAACAAAACAAATCAAAAAACTACATCAATATGCTAACTTGCTAATAGCAACTGTATTATATAACAGAGAAATAATAAGTAACTTTTCTCCCTCTTGTCCAATTTTCCAAATCATGGGTTTATAATACTTTTACAATGAGAAGATTAAAAGACATAAATATGATAATCATGTCTATGAAATTTAAAGAGTAATTAACAGAATCTCTTATAGACCATGATGCAATTTAACAAATAAGATGATCCTGTATTCCTATTCTCTTTTTACTTATGTGTACAGTTAGAATCTTCAACTAAGATTCTGATAAATTTAAATTTCATTGTCTTACATTTGGCCCACAAAGGAGATTTTCTTTAACTTGAAAGTTATGGAGAATAATTCTAACCATGACTAATTTAAATGACTTGCAATATTCTGTCTAAAAGCCTATGCTTTTCAGTTCCTTTCAAAAACTCATATGTTTCTTATTATAATAAGGGGTAGAGTTTAGAAGGAGAAAGGATTTAACACAGCTGTTATTTAAAGATAGATATAATACAGACTCTTTTTAAGGTACCCTTTTAATATAAAAGTCTGTACAAACAAAAAGGATACCAAAAATCTCTCTAATTTCCCACCTTAAAATGAATCAAGTCATGTGTGAGGACTGAACAGAATCTCTCATCTGAAAACAATACATACAATCCTGGAATGTAATATGATACCTCATCAAGATAATCATAGAGCCCTAAAACTCCACAGGAAGTGTGTTACAATAGTGGACTAATCAGGAAATCAGTTTTTGAAAAATGTTTATTTATTTTGAGAGAGAGAGAAAGAGCATGAGTGGGGGAGGGGCAGAGAGAGGGGGAGAGAATTCCAAGCAGGCTTCGCACTGTCGGTGCAGAGTCCAATGCTGGGCTCCAACTCAAAGACCCTGAGATCATCACCTGAGCTGAAACTAAGAGTTGGATTCTCAACCAATGGAGCCACCCAGGTGCCCCAGGAAATCAGTTTTTATGATGTCAGATGGATGTATACTAACAAAAGTAAGTTCTCCAGCTCTCCACTGGTATTGCCTTTAAGCACCAGCTAGACTACCTAAGTTCAAAATCTGGTCTTTCCTGGCACAAAATCGTTCACAGTTCTAGGAAAGATAGATAGTTCTAGGATTGTACCTTATGAGAAAAGTTATTCACCTAGGAGTCCTACTATTATTTGAGGCCTAATAGAACAAGGAAAAAAAATGAATACATGCTGAGCATACCTTCAGGAGCATGAGCCACAAAATAAATACTCATTTTAAAATGTGATCATTAAAATCTAAAGGTATCTAAAACATTATGGAAGAATAAAAGGAAACACCAGATAGGGAAAAATCAAGGTAGGAGAGGCTTTTAGAGAAGGAAACAGCTTGGTAGTTATCACTGAGTGGCCAGAGGTCAGCCAAGGAAAAGCAGGGGAAGTTTGGGGGTAATTTCCTGAACAAAGGACTGAGCAGGAAAAAGGAGATGGTGATGAGAGTTGATATTGCTCACAGAAGGGTAAGTTAGGTTCGTTCAATGTGCAAGCCACATAGTACATCTCTGCCTCAATAGGTATTTAGCATATCTGCAAGAAGGGGGTGTATGAAATGAACTGCATAGATGAAATTCCTGGAAACAAAGACCAATATAAAGTGTTAACTCAATGTGGGGTCCTAAATAAAAATGTAATTTTGAAGAATCAAAATGTATTTTGTCCACAAATTAGAAAAAAAAAATTTTTAGAATGACTTAATGAGATGGTACCCACATCATATGAAGCCCATTTACATGATTACGTTCAAATTGGACTTTGAACATATTCTACAATAACTTGCCTTACTAATTCAATAATTATCCGCCTCTATTCCATTACAAGCCAAGATGATGATGATTCAGGAATATAAAAGTACAATTATGTAAGTTATGAGTTTAATATGGGTATAGTTATAAATGTATTTTAAAAAGTAGGCTTCCAGATTCTCTTAAATGATTAATCCATAACATTCTTCGTAGTACAGTTCCTAAGAATACTAAGAAAAAAGTGAATTCCAAAAACAAGAAATAGAATATTAGTTTAATAAAAACTATACTGAATCTCTGTGGTTGAAAAGGCAGACTATTTTATAGACATTAAAATGTTGTTTATGTGTTCCCACAACATGGTAGGCTGACAGTCCTTTTGTGGAAAACACATAGAGTGCCAGATAAAATGTAATGAACAAAGTTTTTGATGTATCACTAAGTTTGAAAAAAAAAGATTACCAAGTGCAAGAATAAAGCTTAAAAATTTTTCAAATCTAGAGGATAATATCATGATTTAATGTTGTTAGAATCTGGATATCAGAAAAGATACAAGTCTTATTAAATAACGGGTGCGGCTTCCAGGCACCCGGGTGGCTCAGTCGGTTGAGCATCTGACTTCAGCTCAGGTCATAATCTCACAGTTCATGAGTCTGAGCCCCACATTGGGCTCAATCCTGTCAGCACACAGCCTGCTCCGGATCCTGTGTCCCCTTCTCTCTCTGCCCCTCTCCTGCTCATGCTTGCTCACTCTCTCTCTTCTCTCTCTCAAAGATAAAAAAAAAAAAAAATTAAAAAAAAGAATGGTGCAGTTTCAAAATGTCTGCAAGGACAGGCATTAAGGAGCAAGGAACTGAGATCTATACACAAATTAGAAAGCCTGGAAATGCTGTTAATGCTTGAAAATAACCTCAAAAGTCCACATGCAGGAAAGCAACAAGGAATCATAGCTCAAAGTTCTGGGTATGCCAGGAAAGGCTCCGTTAACACAGTGGAACCGAAACCACCATCATGCATAGGCTATGAAGCCATAGGAATATGAAGCCATAAATATAACGTACAAGCCTATCATACAATTTGGGGATCATACAGGATTGGAAAAAACCTTGTCAGTAAAAACAAATGAGGTATCACTGTGACAAGACCCTTGATCATCTCAGCAAGCATAGAATTCCCACAGAAGAAACAGTTTCACTGAAGACAAACTCACAAATAAAAACGACAAACCAAGTGAAGAAACAGCCATTGTGAGAAGGAGACCATTACCTAAATAAAAACTAGAGAGAACATGTTAATGAAGGAAAGACGTTTTTAACACAAAGATGGGAAGCTTGAGATCTACACTCACTGGGCTACCACAACCCAAATGTATCTTTCTGTAAATAAAAAAAGAAAGCCCTTCTTCGTGACACTTTACATCAAAATACTGGTGTAAAGAAATGTTAAATTTCTTCAAACAGAAGGAAAAATTCCAGACTAAAACATGAAAATAAAGAGGAGGAAATACAGAACACCAGAAAGAGTAAATGTATGTGTAACTATAAATTAATACCAAATACACAAAACATCGATTTTTTTTAAGTAGGCTCATGCCCAGTGTGGAGGGGAGCATGCCTAGGGGACTCCAACGCAAAACACTGAGATCAAGACCCAGCTGGGGTCAAGAGTCAGAAGTCAGATGCTTAATGGACTGAGCCACTCAGGTGCTCCACCTTAAACATCAATTTTAATGTCTTCCAAAATTTAAAATATAGAGAACTAAAGTACAAGCAACAATACGTCACTGGGAGATAAACGGAGTTCAAGAGTTCAAAAGTTCTAGCAATAATCAGCAGTAAAATGATACATGTCATTATATATAAGGCAATTACAAAACAATAGTAAAATAATACATAATTAACAATTACAGTGATTGAAAATGGCATACCAATATTAGATTTACATATTTTTATTTTTTTTTTAATTTTTTTTTAATGTTTATTTATTTTTGAGACAGAGAGAGACAGAGCATGAATGGGGGAGGGTCAGAGAGAGGAAGACACAGAATCTGAAACGGGCTCCAGGCTCTGAGCTGTCAGCACAGAGCCCGACGCGGGGCTCGAACTCACGGACCGCGAGATCATGACCTGAGCCGAAGTCAGCCGCTTAACCGACTGAGCCACCCAGGCGCCCCTAGATTTACCTATTTTTAAAAGGCAAGAAACAAAGAAAAAAAAGAAACATGAAATAAAGTGAAATAGTAAATAAACAGAAAGCATTTCAAATTATGATTTTCATTAAATAAAAAAGACTATACCATGGAAACTGTGTGTGACTGCCAAACTGAATGGATATTTAAGTTCTCGAAGGTGACAGATGTGTGAATTAAGTTGATTGTGATAATCATTTTATAATGCCTGATGTATATTAAAACATCACATTGTTTACATATATACAACTTTTACCTGTCAATTTTATCTTGATAAAGTTGGAATAAATGAATGAAAAAAAACACTAGACTGAATCCAAACTAAGATTGTAAGTCTGGATTAAAAAAATAAACCTTAAGTGTATTGTGCTTACAAGAGATACAGCTTAAGAAAAAGAATATAAATAAGTTAGAAGTAAAAGAACAGAAAACAATGTAATATGCAAACATCAACCAAAATAGAGAAAGAGTGACAATGTAAATATTACAAATATAGAAAATTAGACAAATTGAATTTAAGCCATAAGCATCTAGAGAGATAAAGAGGGGTGTTTTATTGTTTTTTTTTGTTTGTTTGTTTGTTTGTTTTTTTACGATAAAAGGATCACGGCAACAAGAGGACTTTGCAGTTCTTTTCTGTATTTACTCAACAACTAAGCCTCAAAATGTATATATAGTAAAAATGAACAGAATTAAGAGAGAAAGACAAATCCACAGTTAAACTGGAAGACTTAACAAGTCTCTTTTAATAGCTGATAAAACAACCATAAAAAAATTTACTCAAGACATAAGAGATCTGAACAAAATATTAGCAAATCTCTCTTAATTGACATAACAGAACATGGCACCCAACAAAATTCTCTCTTTTTCTTTTTTAAAAATTTTTAATGTTTACTTATTTTTGAGAGACAGAGCACAAGTGGGGAAAGGCCGAGAGAGAGAGGGAGACACATAATCCAGAGCAGACTCCTGGCTCTGAGCTGTCAGCACAGAGCCCCATGCAGGGCTTGAACTCACCAGCCATGAGATCATGACCTGAGTCGAGGTAGGACACTCAACCAATTGAGTCACCCAGATGCCCCAATTCTCTCTTTTTAAGTGGACAAGGTACATTTGTGGCCATATTCATACTGAGTAGTGAAAAAAAAAAAGTGGAAATAATCCAAAGTTTGTTCATTGGCCAAAATGGAAATAATTTAGAAATCAGGAACTAAAAAGGTAACTAGAAAAACCCAAACTGCTTACACAAAATGCTTACACATAAGATGATACTCTTCTAAACAGTCCACAAGTGAAAGCAATTATAATGAAAATTAGAAAATACATTAAACATGGCTACAGTAAAAATAGAACACATAAAAAATGTGTGGGCTGAGATGACAGTGCTTAGGGAAATTCACAGCATATATTATAAAAAACAAAAGAGACTGAAATCAATGATTAAAATTCCTTCCAGGAGCTGGGAAAAGAAGAGAGCATCAAAGCTTAAGAAAAGAAAGGGAAAGAAATAATAAAGAGCAAAACCAATGAACTATAAAACAAATGTAAAAGAAAACTGACAAAATTGGTAATTCCCTAGTAAACCGACCAAGAATAAAAAGAGAGACAAGTACAAATTATCAACATACACAAAGAATAAGGAAATGTCTCTACAATCCTAAAGACATCAAAGTAATATATAAAAAAAGCATACCAATAAAATTTACAACTTGCCAAAGCTGTCAAAAGAAATACAAAATCTAGAATTTTCTAGTATCATCCCATTTATTCATTCTACTCCAGCTGCATTGGCTTGTTTTTTGTTTGTTTGTTTTTGTTTTGTTTTTGCTTTCCTTTTCTTTTTCCTGTCATTTCCATCTCAAGACCTCTTCACTGGCTTTTCACTCTGAAACATTCCTTCCCTAGATATCTCCAGATTTTGATCACCAAATTTAAATTACAAATACCCTGGAACTCCCAGATTATCTCTTACTTAAACTGACTCCTTTTTCTATGCCAGTTTATCTTTTAATATACCAATTAATTTAACTATTCATTATGGATATTGGCCATTTCTCTCTTAGAATGTTAAGCACCACAAAGGCAGGAAAGTACTGAGAAGTCAATTTGTTCATTCCCAACAAGTAGAACTGTATAGTACAGTGTATACTATACATTGTATAATACCATGAAAATACATTTTGAGGTGTATTATTGTGCATTTCTCTTTTGTATTTCCACACAAGTCATGTCTTAGTTATCTACAGGCTTCTCTCTGAGGGCACAGGAGAAAGGATAAGGATTAGAGGTAGGTAGCCTTTGGAACTCTGGAGGATAGTGAATTGGGAAACTCCAGACCAATATACGATGACTCAAACATGGAATTAATAAAAAAAAACTCTGGGTCAGTAGGTGGAAAGAAGGGCTGTGTTGTCATTTCTGAGCCTACTTTGACTCTTGCTATCAAGAAGGCCAGAGGGGTGGGCAGTTTAACTCAGGGGACCCATGGGGGGGACATGACTGAGATCTGGCAGGGTCTTAATAGCACTAAGAGCTGGAAGGGTAGGGCCTGGGGAGGCTGGGAAGGAAAAAAGTGTGGTAGAAAGAGTTGAATCGGAGTTATAGGGCCCTGACCAAACCAACATTCTTGAGTTGAACCCACCAACTGCATTTGGAGGCCAAATCCAGCCTGTAGACAAAGGAATTCACTGCAAAGACGCTGAGAGCAAAGGTCTCAGAGGAAAGTGAAGGCACTGTGATTTCTGATCTATAGCCCATCAATCACCTCAGCTATGGAAAGAATCAAAGGAGAGGTTAAAGGCACTATTTGGAAGAACTGAATATTAGCTGAAAGCAAACCGAAACAAGGTAAATGAATAAAGTCATTTAAAGTGGGGGAAAAAAATAACATCAATTGACATGTTTCAGTTCTCATCGTCCTCAAATCAAAGGAGGCAGGGATTTGTGAGGAAAAGATTTAATACATTCTAGGAAGATAGATGCAACATTTTCTTTTCCTAATTTAGTATCATCTTTGACCTTGTAATGTGTATTACGACAAAATTAACTACAGATGGGAATGCACATGTTAAAAAAAGGGTGTGTGTGTTTTTAATTCGTGGCTAAAGGAAAATCAAACAGTGAATACTCACTCACTTTATTTTATGATCCTAAGGTGTGATGGAGGTATCTAAAATAAGTAAGTTGTAGACTAGACAGCATATGGATACCACGTCTAATTGTTTGCTAAGTTTTTTATGAAATATGAATATGATGCAGGAAAAATACAGTGAAAGGTAGTTCAAGTAAATGTTCAGGAAATTAGTGAAAGAAAGTGAGTTCAGGGGTGCCCAACTGGCTCAGTCAGTAGAGCATGTGACTCTTGATCTTGGGGTTGTGAGTTCAAGTCCCATGTTGGATGTAGAGACTACTTAAAACTAAAATATTGAAAGAAAGAAAGAAAGAAAGAAAGAAAGAAAGAAAGAAAGAAAGAGGAGAGAGAGAGAGAGAGAGAGAGAAAGAAAGAAAGAAAGAGAGAGAGAGAAAGAAAGGAAGGAAGGAAGGAAGGAAGGAAGGAAGGAAGGAAGGAAGGAAGGAAGGAAGAAAAAGAGAAAGAAAGTGAGTTCATAGGGACAGTGGTATGAAGGAAAGACAGAGATGGCCAGTTCCTAAAATCTGCTCTTTTAAGGATGGAGAAGACATCATGGTAAAGGACAAGTTCCAAAAGAGATTTACTTGCTGCTTTCATTGTTTTCACATGTTCTTAATCTTTACAATAAACCACACTACTAAGCAGACCTCCCTCCTTCCCACGTTAAGATAATGAAACAGAAGGCTTTTGTTTGAAAGTAAGAACAATCAGGAAAATTTATGTCTGCAAGCTAGTTTTGTGCTCCCGCTATTGTATTAGAATACAGAATGATTGTGTTAGAATAATCTAATAAATTAGATTTATTGTACTTCACATTCATTTCTCTTCTCTCTTTCAGAAAATTTAAAGGCAAGCTATGGGATGATTTCAGAAGTTAAACTCTCAAATCTTTAGAGAGTTTAAGCCTGACTCCAATGTACATTACTGTGTTTTTGATATATCCCTAATACATAATTAAAAATATATACCATCTTGGGGCGCCTGGGTGGCTCAGTCAGTTGAGTGTCCTACTTCAGCTCAGGTCATGATCTCGTAGCTTGTGAGTTGGAGCCCCGCATCAGGCTCTGTGTTGACAGCTCAGAGCCTGGAGCCTGCTTCGGATTCTGCACCTCCCTCTCTCTCTGCCCCATCCCACTTGCATTCTGTCTCTGTCTCTCTCAAAAATAAATAAACATTAAAAAAATTAAAATATATATATACCATCTGAAATTCTTAATTTAGATTTGAGTGCAAATCTGAAAATATAATGCTGGGGTACACTGAAAAAGCCGTATGTGGTAGATCACACATCTAACACTTATAAATCAGAAATGGGAAATTTACTGTGCAGTCTACCACAAACATGGATGAAAGTTGGTATTCCCATTGCTGAGTTAATTTAAAAAAAAAGACAAATCATAGTTCTCAGGCTTTCTGTATGACTTTGCTCACAAAAACAAAACAAAAACAAAAACAAAGCAGGTTTAATGACTTCATCTGCCTCGGAGACTAAAACACTGTCATGACTTTAAAAAATAGGTAAGATGAATCACAGTTAAAGATTTTTGCGAAATTTAAGGATACAGCTGGAAAATTTTTAAAGTGTTCTGATTGCATATAAATCAGGAATTTTGGCTAATGCATTTTTATAATGTTATAATGTAATCATATCCTGAAGGCATTAAACAGGGACAATTAAAACTAAAAATATCATGCTACTAAAAAGCTGTATAAATTGCTTTTTAGAATACTAGTAAAAACACTGACAGCATGCATTTATAACCATAAACACGTTCAAACTTCAAAACAGCTTGACACATTCTTTTTTCATCATGCCAATTTTTAATCATGTTGTTACTTTTCATAACTCGCTCTCTACCCAGTGTGATCAGTGTTTTTTATTCAAGAAAATAAATAATTCTATAAGCTGGAGAAATCTAAAGAATATAATTATAATTCCATTACTATTACAAATATCTGATACTCTTAAATCCCAATGACTAAAATTTAAACTATTAAGTTTAATATAGTGATGTGACATGATTTGTTAAACAAAACACATTTACATAAGGACAAGTGTTCTAACTTTAGATGCATTTTTAAGATCTCAGCTTTTTAGGTCTCTACGCTGAGGTAGTTAATAGTAAACTGGGTAAAATCTTCTCAAAGATGATTTGATTTTTTCTAAAATCCTGATTGGAATTAACACCAGATTTTCATGACCTGTTTTCTGCATTAAGTAAAGACAAAATGCAAAGAATAAAGTTTTAAGGACGGAAGCTCTTGGGTCAAATATTGTAGGGTTTGAGTCCCAGCCTTGATTTTTAGCTTTGTGACCATAGGAAAATTCGTGTTTTCCTGAGCCTCAGTTTTCTCAATAGTAAAATCAGGAAATTAGCCATTTGGCTTAGGAATGCCAGTTAATTTAGATAAAATATTTCTTTTTTTTTAAATCTTTTTAACGTTTATTTATTTTTGAGACAGACAGAGACAGAGCATGAACGCGGGAGGGTCAGAGAGAGGGAGACACAGAATCCGAAACAGGCTCCAGGCTCTGAGCTGTCAGCACAGAGTCCGACATGGGGCTCGAACTCACGGACCGCGAGATCATGACCTGAGCCGAAGTCGGCCGCTTAACCGACTGAGCCACCCAGGCGCCCCTAGATAAAATATTTCAAGCCTATGTTGGCTTACGCGAAACATACTCACCCTTAAACCATTTTCTTAACTGTAAAAGGAGGTTAACAATCCCTTATGATCCAGAACTTTTGAAGGGTTAAAGGAGGTGATGTATTTAAAAACCCATGGCACATGACAGATGCTTGAGAAGTATTCTTGTATACAGACAATGCTGTGTGGTGAAGTTGCACTTCTAGATCTTATAATAAGATAATTCTTAAAAACTACAAGGAGGATCTCAGGGAATTTTCTAAATTAAAATGTTTTTTGTTTCCCAAGGATATATTTGACATATTTTAATATTCATATAGTACTTAATAGCACCATTAAAATATTTTCTACTACCAACAAAATTCTGTAACTAAATGAAGCTTTAACAGTAAAGGATCTTGAGGAGAAAATTGCCTTATGAACAATCACTTTTCATAATAATTCCTTAAGAATTATGTATCCAAGTCTTATCCCTGGAATATGCCCTGCCAAAATAGAAATATAGTGTCTGATTTATGTCCTGGCCAGAGCCTAATAAGAAATACACCAGCAGCCAAGAATTAAACAAGATAAGTTCAGCTTTGCTTTTATTGTAAACCACAGGAAAGATGTCATTTTTCTATCAGGAACTCATTTCTATTCAGAAATACATGGATTGAGCACCTGGGATGCTCATTACTATGGTATGTGCTGAGGACATAGACAAGTACTAAGCAAGATCCTTGATCACAAAAAGATTAGAAGAAGAGGAAATGAACGAAATGCAAGTTAAAAAAAAGGTATATTGAATTCCTCCAAAAGCCTGCATGGTAGAGTGGGAGATAATCTAACAAGTCCAAAAGTGGAAATTAATCAGGGTTCTGAAAAATGGGTAGAACCTGAACAGGGATAAAGGAAAGAAAAGAAAACAAAGAAATGCTCTTCCATTTAGAAATTCTGAAACAATACATTTGAACACACTCACTGAAGTCTGCAAAAATAATCAGTTCTTGAGCAGGGCCTCAGTTAGAAGAGTGTGCTAGTGTGGATTTAAAAGTGGCATAATGATGGGGAGACGACGTTTTAAAAAGGCTTCCAGGGGCGCTTAGGTGGCTTAGTCAGTTAAGGTCATGAATCTCACGGTTTGTGAGATCCAGACCCATATTGGGACTTGGGATTCTCTCTCTCTCTCTCTCCCTGACTCTCCCCCATTCACGCCCTCTCTCTCAAAATAAATAAACATTTTTCCAATAATTTCAAAAAAGGCTTCTTAAGTGAATGAGAAAAAGGGTTTGGTAGGTGAAGTCTGGGTGGGATTTCAGTCTTTTCCGTTCCTCAGGTTCTGTACATTAGGCATCCTGTGCAAGATACAACCTGCAGAAACCTTTCTGAAATCCCTGGTTGTAATGCAAAAAGCAAATATAATGATCACATAATTTCTTTCTTTTTATGTTTTAATATTTAAATTACTTTCATTGAACAGTTCTAAGAATTTTAACACTCACATTGATTCATTGAATCACCATCACCATCAGGAACCAGAAGAGGTCCATCACTCCCAAAACTGGGATTTCCCCCTTATTTTTAAAAAATTTTTTTTCAATGTTTATTTATTTTTGAGAGAGAGAGAGAGAGAGAGTGAGCAGGGAAGGGGCAGAGAGCCGGGGGGAGACACAGAATCTGAAGCAGGCTCCAGGCTCTGAGCTGTCAGCACAGAGCCCGATGTGAGGCTGGAGCCCACGAACTGTGAGATCATGACCTGAGCCAAAGTCGGATGCTTAAGTGACTGAGCCACCCAGGCACCCTGTGCTTTCCCACTGTAAGTACACTTTCTCCCATCTTTAAAACAATAGTGATCTCTGGATCACTGATCTGATTCATCATTATAGGTCTGTCTTTTAGATAATGTCATGTAAGTGGACTCATAAGGCAGCTAACCTTTTGAGACTGGCTTCTTTCAGTGAGCACAGTGCTTTGAGAGTCCTCAAATTACTACAGACTTGAACCATTTACTTCTTGAAGCCCATCGATTGTTTCCAGTTTTTGACAATTATGAATAAAGTAGGCATAAATGTTCATGACCAGGTTTGGGTGAAGATAAGTTTTTGTTTTTCTGAAGTAAACACCTAGAAATTGGATTACTGAGTCATATGATAAGTATTTGCTTATCTTCCTAAGAAATTGCCAGATTGTTTTCCCAAGTGGTTGTAAAGTTTTGCAATTGCCAGCAGCAATGTCTGAGTATTAAAGTTGACCCACATTATCCACAGAACTTGATATTGTCAGTATTTTATATTTTAGTCATAAAATAGGCATACAGTGATATCTCACTGTGGATTTAATTTGCATATCCCTAATGACAACTGATGATGACATCTTTTCATGTGTTTATTTCCAATATATATCCCTTTTGTGAAATGTCACGTCATGTCTTGCACATTTTTAAAGTTTGTTTTCTTAGTGTTGAACTCTGAGAGTTCTTTATATATCCTGTATATAAGTCCTCATGTCTGGATATGTGAGACTTATGAAGACTTATGAAGACAGTTAAACAACACAATGGTTAAGAGTACTGATCTCCCCAACACACACAGTCAAACATCTACATATAACTTTTGACTCTCCCAGAACTTAACTACTAAAGCCTACTTACTGTTAATCGGGAGGACCTTACAGATAACATAAACAGTCAATTAACACCTATTTTGTATGTTGTATATATTATGTACTATACACTTAGAATAAAGTAAGCTAGAGAAAAGGGTAGTGAGAAAATTGTAAGAAAGGCAAAGTACATTTACAGTACCATACTGCATTTATCAAAAAATACCCACATATAAGTGGACCCATGCAGTTCAAACCCATGCTGTTCAAGGGTCAATTATATTTTCTTCTGGTCCAGAACTTGTACTTTTAAAAAACATTTTTAACATTTATTTATTTTAGAGAGAGAGGGAGAAGGAGGTAGGGAGAGTATGAGTCGGGGAGGGGCAGAAAGAGGGAGACAGAGGATCCAAAGCAAATTCTCTGCTGTGAGTGCAAAGCCCTATGCAGGGCTTAAACTCACCATCATGAGATCATGACCTGAGCAGAAGAGTCGGCCGTTTAACTGACTGAGCCACCCAGACGGCCTCCCATAACTTATATTTTAATCCCTTAACAGAGCAAAATATTTTTATTTTTGATGTTGTTGTCTTAATTTTGATGAAATCTACTTTACTATTTTTTCCTTTAATGGGTTATGCTTGCAGTATTGTATCTAAAAGCACTTTACCTAATTCAAGATCACAGATTCTGGTGTTTTCTTCTCGGCTTTATACTTTTACATTTTACACTAGATTAATAATACATTTTGTATAAAGTTTTATAAGTTTATTTATTTTCTTTTATTAAAAAAAGTAGGAGTGCCTGGGTGACTCAGTTGGTTGAGCTATCAACTTCGACGCAGGTCATGATCTTGTGATTCATGAGTTCGAGCCCCATATTGGGCTCGCTGCTGTCAGCGCAGCATCTTCCTCAGATCCTGTCTCCCTCTCTCCCCTTTCATGCTTGTGTGTGCTCTCTCTCTCTCTCCCAAAAATAAATAAACATTAAAAAAAGTAAAAGAACTTTATAGTCCTTCATAATGTAGAATGATGTCCAGTGTTTTCAAGACCATTTCTCCAAAGATTATTCTTACTTCATTAAACAGAATTTGTACCTTTATAGAAAATCATTGGCCACACTTGTGAGGATCTATTTCTGGAAACTGTATTTTGATCCACTGACCTATGTATCTATTTCTTTCTTTTTTAAGGTTTATTTATTTTTGAATGATAGAGTGGGTGAGGGAGCTGAGGGAAAGAGGATCTATAGTGGGCTCCATAATGACAGCAGGAAGCCTGATACGGGGCTGGAACTCATGAACCACGAGATCGTGACCTGAGCTGAAGTCAGACGCTCAACTGACTGAGCTACCCAGCCAGCCCTTGTATCTATTTCTTAAGGAGTACCATACTGTATCCATTATTGAAGCTTTGTAGTAAGTGTTGAAATCAAGGACTGATTCCTCCAAAACTACTTTTCTTTTCAAAATTGTTTTGGCTATTCAGTTATTTGCCTTTTCATATATATTTTAGGATCGTCTTGTTTCTATCTACAAAAAAGAGCTCAACCTTTTATTGGAATTGGGTTAAATCTATAGATCAATTGAGAAGAGCTATATCTGTGCTCTGCTGAACTTCCTTATCTATGAACATCTGTTTCGATGTTCATCTAAATATTTATTTAGATCTTCCTTTACTGAGGTGCCTGGGTGGCTCAGTCAGTTAAGCTCAGATCTTGATCTCATGGTTTGCAAATTCGAGTCCCATATTGGGCTCTCTGCTGTCAGCACCAAGCCTGCTTTAGATCCTCTCTCCTGTCTCTGGAGGAGATCCTCTGTCCCCTTCTCTACCCTCTCCCACTCATGCTCTTTCTTTCAAAATAAACTTTAAAAAAAAAAAAAGGAGATCTTCCTTTATTGCTCTCATCAGCATTTTATAGTTCTAATCACACAGATTCTGTATATGTTTTGTTAAATTTATACTTAGATATTCCATTTTGGGCCTATAACAAGGATAAATACTCAAGGGTAGAAAAAGCATTTTATGTTTACTTATATTCTATTTCTTTTGCTCTTTCTTTATTCCTGATGTTCTAGTTTCCATTAAACATAATGTCCCTTCCATCAGAATTACTTTGGCAATTCTTTTAAAGAAGCTCTTTTGATTATGAATTCTCTTGGTTTTTTCTTCATAAGAGATGCTCCTATTTTATCTTTTTTTTAATGTTTATTTTTGAGAGAGAGCAAGCGGGCAAACAGTGAAGAGGCAGAGAGAGAGAGGGAAGAGAATCCCAAGCAGGCTCAGCGCTGTCAGCACGGAGCCCAATACAGGACCCAAACTTACGAACTGTGAGATCATGACCTGCGCAGAAACCAAGAGTCACACACTTAACAAAATGAGCCACCCAGGCACCCCTATTTTATCTTATCTACATTGACAATCCTTTCTTTCAGTATTTTAAAAATAGCGTGCCATCCTACTGGCTTTCATGGTTTGTCATAACAAATCTGTTGTCATTAATAGCACTGGTCCCCTCAAAATAACAGATTTTTGGGTTGTGTCATTTTTTCTTCAACTTTAGTTTTTGCTGTTTGATTGTGACACGCTGTGCATCTTTTCAGGCATTTCTTGTTCAGAGTTTACTTGGCCTTTTGATGATTCATATCTTTTGCCAAATTTGCAAAGTCTTCAGTCATATTTCTTCTCTCTTTGTGTCTCCTTCTGGGACCCATGATGATGCCTTGTGATATTTTCCACAGATGCCTAAGACATTTTTTCCCAATCTTCTTTTCTCTCTGGTGTTCAGTTTGGATAATTTCTTCTGATATATCATTAAGTTCTCAGACTCTTTTCTCTGTCATCTTGGTTCTACAACTCTGTACATGCAGGGAACTTCTTATTTTGGTTATTCTTTCTAAATTGTAATATTTCCATTTGGTTTTTCATTATACATTCTATTTATTTCCTGAGACTTTCTATCTTTTCATTCATTTAAAAATGTGTGCCCTTACTTTTTGCAATAAATTTATAATAGATTTGTCATAGAATTCCAAAATCTGCACCACCTCAGAGAAAGTATGTGATGAGTGTCTTTTCCCATGAAAATTGAGATTTCCCTATTTTTTTTTACAGATGGTGTAATTTTGAGTCGTATCCTGGACATTTTTAACACTACATTGTAAGACTCTCAGTCTTATTTAAATCCTACAAAGAATGCTGATACTTAATCATAAAAGTTCCAAAATTCCAAAGCTCTGTAGGCTTTGATTTCATTGTCAAATTTCTACTGTTGATTTTCAAAGCCTTTTACAGCCCTGTGTGTTTGTCATCTAGTGACCAGGCTGTGAATTAGGTGGCTCAGTAGCTTAGTGGGCTCAGTTCTCAAAGAAATTTTATGGTTATATTCACATACGCAAAGCTGAGGTAGGCAGAGGAGTTGATAACCGAGTGTACGGGGTTACTTTCCCTACCTCTTCCCTCTCCAGCATCTCCTTTGTCCCTTCCCTGTTCCTGTGGTTCTCATTTCAGTAGTGCTTCCAGAAAGTCTGGGCTTTAGTTATCCCACTCTGTACTGCGTTTTTTGGGACTATGTCTGTGTCTAGGCTTGAGCAATAAAAGGGCTGCAACAAAATGCAATGGGGTTCACCCTTCCCTCTTAAAATAAAAGCTCTGTAGGCCAGAGAGTAAGGTTCATCTCAGATTTTTATGAATCCTGTTGGTCTCCCCACTGCCACTGTCATAGGATTGCTTGGTAGATAAGTCAGGAAAGAACGTGGGCAATTATTTAAAAGGGGGGACTTCCCGCACTTTCTCAGAGCATTAGGACATCTTCTTCATCCTTGATTCAAACCAAAGGGATTTCCTAGCTCTCTCTCTCTGTACATGTCTTAATGACTACTTCCAAGTTTGGGCTGTTCTGAGTCCAGGAGAGAGAGAAAAATAATAAACTCACTGCTGGTTTGTAGTACTTCAAATTCTTGCCTTCTTCTCAATCTGCACTCTACTAATTACTTTATTTTTAAAAATTTTTTTTAATGTTTATTCATTTTTAAGAGAGAGAAAGAGAGAGAGGAGGGGGGAGGGGCAGAAAAAAAGAGCGAGACACAGAATCTGAAGCAGGCTTCAGGCTCTGAGCTGTCAGCACAGAGCCCAATGTGAGGCTGAACCCCACGAACCACAAGATCATGACCTGAGCAGAAGTCAGACGCTTAATTGACTGAGCCAACCAGGCAACCCGCTACTATTTACTTTTTAAAATCTTCAAATAGTTGTTCTATTCTCCCATGTTTTGTAGCTACATTCAATGAAAGAGAAGGGGGGAGTGTGTTCACTCCAGCTTATCTTAAACTAGACAGAAGTTCCCTCTCTGGAAAAAAAACCCAAAACAATAA
The DNA here is from genome assembly GCF_007474595.2 of Lynx canadensis. Classification (NCBI taxonomy): domain Eukaryota; kingdom Metazoa; phylum Chordata; class Mammalia; order Carnivora; family Felidae; genus Lynx; species Lynx canadensis. The sequence goes on along the minus strand of NC_044303.2, from coordinate 106,877,366 downwards.
GAACTACCGTCTTGTAATTTATAGAAAATTACCTATGGGATTGTATTACTTCTACAGTGCAAATGAAACATCTCAATGATCTCCATATTCTCTGGAGTCATTACCATTTCCAACCACATAAGAGCCAGAAAATGGAAAGACTATGGGACATGCAAAGCAACCGATGTGCTGCATCATCAGATTGTTTAGGTATTAAAGACACAAATCACTGTACTATCTGGAAAAGCATGTTCTTCCATATGGGCTTACAAAGTTTCTGCATTTTTTGCCATCTAACAATTGGTAATATTCTTTACATCATAATAGAACTAACAATTGATAATATTCTATATATCAGACTAGAACTGACCTACCAAAATTTTTCACTAAAATAATAGATTACATTGATATAATTACATACTAATAATTACACAAAAAGAAAAAAATGATTAATAAACTCAATTATCTTCAATACTCTTACTAGAGAAAATAAATGACATAGAAAAACTCAAACTGACATTAAGACAGAATCTTCTGATCATGAGATTATTAAAATTTATGGTCCAAATTAAAAAAAAAATCTATGGAAGGCTTCTGAATACTTCAGAGATGTGTGTCAATACATTTATGCTTGAAAGCTATGATGATATAGACATGGAGAGAAGGTGGTGCAGAGTAAAGGAAGACAAGGGGAAACTGTCTTTGATCCACGTAGACAAGAATAACAAAAGGTCAGCAAAGAGGAAAAGATTTAAAAGAATGTGAATATAGTACTTTTTATTCACCATTCTGTCTCTAGCACCTAGTATAAGCTTTTAGGCACAGAGAAAGTACTCCAAAATATTAGAAAAAAATTGGATAAATGAAAAAGAGCAAAGAGAGAGATAAAGAAGTCAAAAGAAGGTCATCTCAAATAAAAGAACCAATAAAAGCTGAGGAAGAAGGACAATAAAAAGGCACAGTTTCTATTATCTTCTAAACATGACTGCAGGAGTTTCAGATAACAGAATTTAAAACATGATGAAAATTATCAACCTTTTAATCTCTGATCTGTCTGAAACACACCATCATGCTTGGCGGCCATCCGAAATGAAGGCTGAGAGAAATCGCATGAAACCAGCTTCCAACATATGCAGCAAATGCTCCTATGATGACTCCTAGTAAGTTTAATCATTGTGGGGATTAAGTAATGCAATATATAAATTACAAAAATAATTATCACGGCTTAATATTTCTGAAATAATTACTTTTAATGTATCGTGTACAATTCTGATTAATACGTAAAAGTACATCCCCAATATGTTCGTTAATAATAGAGTGACCATACAGTTAGTGTGCCTGGGGCATCACCTCATTTTATGCTTGTGTCCAAGCATAATGATTAATTATGCTTCCTTTACCTTTTCAAAGAGTCTTAGTATAAATTATACTTTATACACTTTATCAGTATACGAATGTCACAGGCCTTTTTGTTGCAAAGCTAGACCTGGCCCAATCTGACACCCTTGGGGTTTTTTTTGTGTGTGTTTTTGTTTTTGTTTTTTTTTTCTTTGCTGGTGCATTTTCCTATATTCTGGGCTGGTTCCACCTGATTTACCTCCTTTGATAGCCAGTTTTCCTCTGCCCTTTCCTTTCCACTCCACAGGCCAAGTGTTCAGACGCTTTCCAATTTAGTGTGCTATATGATCATCATTGATGCAACAAGAAAAAAGAAATATAAATGTGGAGAAATTGGGAAGATTGTAGGTTGTAATAAATTGTTGCAAAATTCTCTCAAAACCCTTTTTGTGTTGTTCTTTTTTTTTTAAGTTTATTTATTTTGAGAGAGACCGAGACAACGCAAGTGGGGAAGGGCAGAAAGGGAAGGAGAGAGAAAGGATCCCAAGCTGGCTCTGCACTGCCAGATGTGGTGCTGGAACTCCTGAAGCACAAGATAATGACCTGAGCTGAAACCAGGAGTCAGATGCTGAACCATCTGAGCCACCCAGGCACCCCACTCTTAAAATCCTTTCACTGTTCTACTTTCTCACCAGGTATGGTAAATGAAAATCTCTTTGAATGTCTTGGGGCGCCTGGGTGGCTCAGTCGGTTGAGGGTCCAATTTTGTGATCTCACGGTCCATGGGTTCGAGCCCCACTTCAGGCTCTGTGCTGACAGCTCAGAGCCTGGAGCCTGCTTTGGATTCTGTGTCTCCCTCTCTCTGCCCCTTCCACACTTGTGCTCCGTCTCTCTCTCTCAAAAAAAAAAAAAAAAAAAAAAAAAAACACACACACACACACAAAAAACAAAAACAGAAACAAATAAAACGTTTAAAAAAATCTCTTTGAATGTCTCCCTTCACTTTTATTTCTTAACACACATTTTCTTTTTTCTTACTCTGCTTTCAGAGGGTCATGAACTATTCTTTCATCTGAGAGGGTTTCATTTTCTTCCAGTATATAAATCCACAATCAATATATAATCATATTTATCCTTTATTCTGACAGTGTTAGTTTTCTACTACTACATTACAAATTTTTATAAATGTAGTAGCTTCAAATGACACCCATTTACCATTGCAGTTTATAAGTCAGAAGTTTTGAATGGCTTAACTGGGTTCTGTACTTAGGGTCTCACAAGGCCAAAATCAAGGTGTCATCCAGGCTGTACTCATTTCTAATGTGTGGAAAAATACCAGCTTTCATGTTCTTTAGGTTGTTCTTTAGATACAATTCAGTTCCCTGCCTGTGCTTTAAAAGAGTAAACAGGGGAACCTGGGTAGCTCAGTTCATTGAGCATCAGACTCTTTCTTGGTTTCAGCTCAGGTCATGATCTCACAGTTGGTGGGTTCCAGCCCTGCGTTGGGCTCTGAGCTGACAGCACAGAGCCTGCTTGGGATTCTCCCTCTCTCCTTCTCTCTGCACCTGCCCTGCTCACTCACTGTCAAAATAAATAAATAAATAAACATTAAAAAAAATAAAGGGTGAATGGAGTTAGATCTCCAAGTCTTAAGGTAAACTGAAGGATTGTACTTACATCTGAGAAATCCCTCCACAGCAGTACCTAGGTTAATGTTCAATTAACCAGGGGACAAGAATCTTAGGAGTGTCATCTTTAGGATTCTGTGTGCCACACAGAATCATATTTCACTTGCATTTCTGAGAACATGCCCATTACACGCTGAGCAGCAATTTATAACATAACTCAAACCATGATCAATTCTGGGTATTTCAAACCTGAACCTAATTTACATGCAATTACACACATTTAAGGCAATGCATGTATCTAATATGTTTGATAATTTCTTTTGCAAAAGTAGAAGTCCCATTAGACTGAGTGGGTAAGAGTACCCACTATCATCCTTGAATCTATTAAGGGCTTGGAATGGGACTTTGAATATGGTGAATACCCACACAATATATTTGAATTCGCGTGAAGACTTACATTACTATTTCACTTAGAAAGTAAGATTTAAGGGGTGCCTGGGTGGCTCAGTCGGTTAAGCATCTGACTTCTGCTCAGGTCATGATCTTGTGGTCTGGTCCATGAATTTGATCCCCGCATTGGGCTCTGTGCTGACAGCTCAGAGCCTGGAGCCTGCTTTGGATTCTGTGTCTCCCTCTTTCTCTGCCCCTCCCCTGCTCCACTCGTGGTCTCTCTCTCAAAAATAAACATTTAAAAAAATAATTAAAAAGTAAGATTTAAACAGGAAAAAAGGTAACTTCATTCTTTGCCTAGTCCAAAGGAATGTACATTTCAAAATCCTGAATATGAAACCAGCATAATTTTTTGGTAGAAGAAATACAGTTCTAATCAAAAGGGTATTAAACTGGAGTGACTAATCTTAGTAATTTTTACCATCTCCAGTCTCTAAAATTCTCTGTGCTTTAGGTGCCATAATGCAAAAGAAAACGGACAACATCTATTTAATGAAAATTAAGCTACCTAAAAGAAACTGGCTTGACCTCTTCTTCTCACCCAATAAAAATGATTACTTCTGCTGAAATGTGGTTTGGAGAATGAACTGGTGTTTGGAAAGGGAAGTGTCTGGAGATTCTCACATGTACAGTGTCAACATAAAAGGGTTATTTAAGTATGTTTTAGTCCCTGAATATGTTTTTTCTTGGCAGTTGCTTTCTAGGTGGTCTGTATGCCTGTTTGACAATTTGCAAGCACATAAAACCAGAATTCTTCAGAAGTGTACAGGAGAATAAACCATCAGTCCAAACTGCTAAAAGATAGGACAAGAAAGTTTATTAACGATACAGAAGCACCTAAGTCATAGCAACAGAAGACAGGGAGGGGCCAAGCTTACAGAATTGACAGTCTGGTGGGGAAGGAGGCACACTCCTTCTCCCGAACAAGAGTTAGAAAAAGATTCATAGCTAAAAAACTCACATTGACCAACACGTACCTTTGCCAGTTCTATGTATTTACCAATTTTTTTTTAATATTTTAGAGTCCTTAGGCAGTTTCATGAAACACAAACACATACCACACTCACACACATTAGCAATGACTGACTTCTCACCAATGAATATCAATCATTCCCATGTTAAGGCAGAATTTCTCCAAGCGTATTCTGCAGAATCCTGGGCTTCTATAGTATCTTTTCTAAGATCTTTTCAAGAGGTGCACAAGGTCAAAAGTGCCAACATTTGCAATGATGGTGCAAAAGCAATGGTAGGTAAAATGGCCTAGCACAAATAAAGGCAGCAGCACCAAACTTCACTGTCAGCCATTTTATTTTTCACTGACACTCCCAACGGGAAAAACGACAATTTCACTTTAAAATGGCCTAGATGAAGCAGTCAAATGTATTAATTTTATTAAACTGAACACCTGAGTATACACATCTTTTAATATTTCATAACAAAAAGGAAGTAGGATAAAGCATTCCTAATGCTGACTAAATTATGTTGTCTCTAGGAACAGGGCTGTGAGATGGCTTGAATTATGAGCTGAACTAACTTTGTTTTTCACTGAACACCATTTTTACTTGAAAGAATGTCTGACAAAACTTGGTTATTCAGACTTGGGAATTTGGCCGACATTTACTCAAAAATGAACAAAATGAAACTGTCACTCCAAGGAAATGAATAGATAGAGGCACACACACACAATGAATATATCACCTAATATGATATATTTAATAGTGTCTATATGTGAATTTACCTATTTACCTATAGGGAAATGACAAAAATTCAAGCTTTTAAGTGAAATTAGAATAACAGACTTTTTAAAAAATAGTCTTTATGCCCAGTTTGGGGCTTGAACTCATGACTCCCTGATCAAGAGTTACATTCTCCACTGACTGAGCTAGCCGGATGCCCCTACTATTGGAAAACTTTTATCCGCCAGTGTGAGCTTGGTAGCTTCCCAAAACTTAAAAACTTTCCTGATGAGACTGATGCGGATATTGACAAACACGATTTTTTCATGTATATTGCATGGTGAAATGTCCCAACACTCAGAAGATCTGCCTAATGAATGAACTAATATTTTCCAGTTGACCAATGCTAAAAAGCCTAGTCCCCATCCATTTTCCAAGTACCTGTCTTTGTGAGGGCAGATTTTCTGGAAACATTTCAACCAAAATAACAAATAACAACACCTTATAGGCAGAAGCAGATATAAGATCCCTGCTGACTTTGACAAGTCAGATATAAAGAGGCTGACAAAAATATAAAAGCCACGTCTTCTATTTTTTGTTTTGAATAATGTAGTGAAATTTTATAAAAAGTAGGTTCTTTTTTTTAAATTTTTTTTTTTTTAGCGTTTATTTATTTTTGAGACAGAGAGAGACAAAGCATGAATGGGGGAGGGCCAGAGAGAGGGAGACACAGAATCTGAAACAGGCTCCAGGCTCTGAGCTGTCAGCACAGAGCCCGACGCGGGGCTCGAACTCACGGACCGTGAGATCATGACCTGGGCCGAAGTCGGCCACTTAACCGACTGAGCCACCCAGGCGCCCCAAAAAGTAGGTTCTTTATGCTAACATTTGATGAGTTTATTGCTTAAAATGCTAACATTTGTTGAGTTTATTGACTTAAAATATTTCAAGGAATTTCTCAGCTTTCGTTTCTAATATGGTGAGAATTGACAAATATGATTGACATTAAAAAGGCCCTTGGGACCTTCAATAATTCTCAAGAGTATAGATGGATGCTAAGACCAAAAAGTTTAAGAATACCTGGTTTATAGCATATATACAATTTAAGTATCTATAAAGAAGCTTCTAAAATTATTTTTTAGAAAACTTGTGGGAATCATCATAACTATTAACACCAATTCTCCAAATCTCTTAAACATTATAGCACATGTGAATGTTGAGAATATGAATTGTGCGACCAAGTGAAGTTGTAGTGTGTGTAAAAATATATGTAACAATACTTTAAAACTCTTTCTGAAGTTCCGTTTCTAGCAGCAATATATATATATACTATATATGGTATAGTATATATAGTATTGACTACTGTATATAGTCAATATATATAGTAATATAGTATATATATATAATATACTATATAGCATATACTATATATACTATGTGTATACTATATATATACTATAGTGTATACTATATATATACTATATGTATACTATATATATACTATAGTATACACTATATAGTATATTATAGTATATAGTCTGTATATATATATAGTAATGAGGGTGATTTTGTTTTATTTTATTATTTTTTAATGTTTATTTATTTTTGAGACAGAGGGAGACAGAGCACGAGTGGGGGAGGGGCAGAGAGAGAGAGGGAGACACAGAATCTGAAACAGGCTCCAGGCTCTGAGCTGTCAGCACAGAGCCCGATGCGGGGCTCGAACCCATGAACCGTGAGATCATGACCTGAGCCGAAGTCGGACACTTAACCAATTGAGCCACCCAGGCGCCCCAAGAGTGATTTTAAAAAGTCTGATATTACCAAGTATACTTTTTAAAATCAGAACAAAAATCTACCATTCTTTCTGGAAATCCTAATAAAATCATGTTGCGGCTTCTGGGTCCGATTTCTAGTTTATGTATGACATATATATATATATGATATTTGGTTAAATATCTGGGTATTTGCCAAACTCACATCTAAAGGTGTTCAGCTTAAGTCACAACACTGAGACAAAGAGGGACTACTCAAGGTAAGACCTTGGAACTGAAACCTCTTCATAAAGTTATCTGTATATAAAGTGAGAAGGAGGGGATACCACTTTCCTTTCCGTCAACACAGTGAAAACGTTGGTTAGGAAAACAAGTGCCCCCTGGCAAAAGGCAATGGCATAAAAACTTGTCTACTTTGACCCAGACTCTGTTTTTAAAAAAAGCCTTGCCTGAGAATATTCATAGTTGGCATATCTAAATTACATTACCTGCATGGTCTAAGGAATTGGAAATTAACTTAAATAAGCCCAGGAAATTAACTTAAATACTTCTAAGGAATATGTGGAATAAAAATTATACCCTGAGAAAGGTTCCTCTTCTCCAGGCCACCCAGGATTCCCACAGATGAAAAATAAAAAAAAATTAAGAAGTAACTCAAATACAAAATTATATAACCTATGAGTAACAAGGCATCATGAACAAGATTCAACAAAATTAGCAAATAGGTCTAGAACCACAAGAACTTCAGTAACAGAATTATTAGTTTAAGTCAATGTTCAAAAGTACACTTTTAATGATTTAGACCTAAAAGAAGAGAATGAACACATGAAGAAGGCTCAATATATTATCAAAAATGCCATAGCAGGCAGAGAAAAAAAAAAGAATGAATTCAAATAGGATGTTTAGAAATAAAAAGAGGTATTGAAATAAAAAAAAACCTTGATGTTTAACAGATGAAATTATTAAAAAATACATGAAGAAAATAGAAAATTGATATAAACTGAAAAACACAGAAGAAAAAGTTATCTAGAACACTGCACAGAAAGACAAAGATGGATTTGAAGACAGAAGAGAGATAGGGAAATCGGAACCAGAAGTTGCAACATGATTTTATTAGGATTTCCAGAAGGGATGGTAGATTTTTGTTCTGATTTTAAAAAGTACACTTGGTAATATCAGACTTTTTAAAATCACTCTCATTGGCAGAAATCTCCCTGTAATCTGAATGTACATCTCTCTTACTCCTAATGACGTTGACATCCTTTCCTTCCTTCCTTCCTTCCTTCCTTCCTTCCTTCCTTCCTTCCTTCCTTCCTTCCTTCCTTCCCTTCCCTTCCCTTCCCTTCCCTTCCCTTCCCTTCCCTTCCCTTCCCTTCCTCCCTTCCTCCCTTCCTCCCTCCCTTGCAATTCACCCTTGATGTATTCTGTTCTAAAAATGGCTGTTAGAGTCTTTGGTCCTTTTTGGCACATCTACACCTTGTTTATTTCTTACTCACTGATTTAAAGATGTTGTTTTTATATTCTGGATTCTAATACTTTATTGATTATGTGTGTTGCAAATACTATATAAACATCACTAAATCCAAAATTCCCATTTCACTTGTGATTTGTCTTATAACCAATAATGTCTCACAATTAAGAATTTATTGCATAGGGTTTTTTTTTCCCTCTTCAGTGGCACACTATATTATGGTATGTCTTAAAATCAATGACAATAAAGGCACCCTAAAATCCATGAAATGTGGTTATCTTTTGCCTCATAGAAACCTGTTTTTTCTTTTCCATTGTCATTAGGATATATTTTGATATACAGTATTTTCAAATTCAAATATAGTTGAATTTAACAAGCATTTCCTTTATAATTAGCATTTGTGTGTCCTTTTAAAAAAATCTGTCCCTAACTCAAAAATATGAAATGAATTTTCTATACTTTCTCTTCTAATTTTTTATAAATTTAAACGATGTGATTCAATTCAACTCTTCTCAATGTGAATAAATGTCTTAACATCATGTGTCTCCTCTCCCAGTGTTCTGTTTTATTTATCAATTTCACAAACGTGTGCCATGGCCTGGTCCAATTTATTACATACTATACTTAATATGTGATGGAGCATACTCGCCTTCCATATTCTTTGTTCACTAGTGTCTTGGCAATTCTTAGGCCTATGCTCCTCTATAACATTTAGAATCAGCCTGTCGATTTTCCTCCAAAACTCCTTTTACAATTTTAATGGAAATACATTCTATCAATAGGTCAATTTGAGGGAAATGGCATTGGTACCATCTTTAGTCTTTCATACCACGAGTACAGTTCACTTCTTCATTGAGTTGTGCCTTCATGATTTAATTACAAAATAGCTCAATAATTTTCTCCATATGTCCTATGTATTTTGTTATTAGATACATTCCAAAGAATTTTATTTTTTCCATATATTTAATAGAATTTTTGAATTAAATGTTTCACTGCCAACTGCTGCCTTATAAAATGTAATTCGTTACTGAATATGCCTTTGATATCTAACCACCTTACTCTCTTGTTAATTTTAATAACATAATTACATATTCCTTGTTTTTTTTTTAAATGCAGACAATCATAACGTCCACTTCATTTCAAGGCCTAAAATTTCTAATGCATTGTTGAATAGAAACAGTGAAAACAAAATCTTCTCCTTGTTTCTGATTTTAAAAGGAATGCTTCTAATGCTTCACTATTTTTGAAAAGATGTTTATGTATTTTGTATAAATATCTTTAACTGAGTTAATAAAGTTTCTACTTTGTTCTATTTTCCAACAGTTTTTATCATGAATGTGTTTTGAGTTGTAGGAAAGACATTTTCGTTATCCATTGTGATGATCATATGGTTTTTATCTTTAATTGTATTACATAGTTACATTTTAAGATTTTCTAATGTTAAACTACTGCTGCATTTCTGGAATAAACCTCAAATAAAATAACCCTACTTGGTTATTTAAAAATACATTGTGAGATAGTATCTGCTAATATTTGGTTTAGAATTCATTTCCTTCCTAAGTGAGAAAAGCTTATTGTTTTTCTTTCTTACACTGTCTTCTTTAGGATTTGGTAGGAAACTTATATGGTTTTAATTTACCTTTTTCTATTCTGTAAAATAGTATAATATTGGAATGGTCTGTTCTTTGTAATGTAGTAGAAATCATCTGTAAAATCCTCAAGGCTCAGTATTATCCTGGAAAGATTTTAAAGAACTGATTAGATTTCTTTCACTGTTCATAGATGATAGACTATTTTTTCATCTACTCTGTCAGCTAGAAATGGTATCTATTCATGTTTCTTAGTATAGCCCTAGTTTGTTGCTCTTTGTATATATTTATATATTCTGATGCAAATTTCTTTTTTTTAAATCTAATCCTAAAATCATTACCAGTTCTTAAAACAGTCTATAAAGATTTGAGAGCACCAAATTTCTGCATTCCTTCTCTATAAGTCATAAGAGGAGGTAATTCGTTATTAGAAAGTGTATTGTTTTTCTAAGGCTGCCGTAATAAATTACCACAAATTTAGTGGCTTAAAACACTCAAATTTATTATCTTACAATTCTCTATACTAGAAGTTTGGCCCAGAACTCATCGGCTAACATCAAGGTATCACAAGGCTCTCTGTGCACCTTTGCGGAAGCTCCAGGGGAGAATCCATTTCTGTGTTTTTTCCAGATACTAGAAGCTGGTGATATTTTACTGGGGGCCCCATCCCTCCAACTTCAAAAGCAGTAATAATGAGTTGAAACCTTCACATTACATCTCTCTGGGCCTATCTTCAGTAATCACATCTCCCCTTGACTCACCTCTTCTGCTTGCCTCTTCAGTCTTTAAGGACCCTTGCGATTACTTTGCGCATACCAAGACAGGCCAGGATAATCTCCCTCCTATTTTAAGTTCCTCTTATTTTAGTTGATGGGCAGCCTTAATTCCATCTGCAACCTTCATTTCCCTATGTAATGGAACCCAACATATTCCCAGGTTCCAGGGACTGGGACATGTATGTCTTTGGGGGCCATTATCCTGCCTGCCACAGAAAGTAACCACCTCACTAGCAATGCCAGAGGATAAAGAATTGCCACTCACATCCATAACTGTATATTATATCTCCCAACATTTAAGGATATCACAGACTTTGCCCCACCTTAGATTTAAAAAATTCTAAATTATACTGACACACTTTGAAGAGGTCTCAGGTTACAAACTGAATTTCAATTTCAGGAATGCTAAAAGGTGACACACATATGCTTGAGAGTTGATATTTTGTTGATCAAAACCTTTAATAGAATTTTTTTTCTTCCAGTATCTATATACCTACCTACCAATCTACCACCATCTATGTGACAAAATCAACAGGAAAAAGTGACTGAGGGGATGGTAAAGCAACTTTTACTTTTTATCCTCTAAACAGCTTTTCAGATATAAGTTTAATAAATAGATACAACTTATCAAATGAAGCATTTATTTATAAATATCCCACAACACAGATACAGCCCAACACATTTAAGATGTACACATCTTTTGCATCAGCAAATGAGCAAAACATCCTACTGTTTCAAAGTTAAAATGCTGATAAATAAATTCTTTCCAAGTCTATATTTTCCATTTTTAAATATATCCTAATTTATACAATTTTGTTCTATAACTTCATGCAAAGTTCCTTTTCTCACTTTCAGTCTTCTAGTTGTACTGCCCTGTGTTATAGAAACACATCACATCACAGAAGAAAGCTGACTCATGATTCTAAGATCTGAGGCAGAGGCCAGGAGCACCACTTACTAACAGTGGTGCTGGACCAATCTGCAACCCCTTGGCAAGGGAATAAAAGGGTGTGAGAGAAACTAGTGCAGACTGAACGCCAACTAAAAACCAGCTGCCTATGGGGCGCCTGGGTGGCTCAGTTGGTTGAGTGTCCAACTCTAGATTTCAGCTTATATGATGGGATCCCAGGGTCATGGGGACTAAGCCCCCTGTCAGGCTCTTCAATGAGCGTGGAGCCTGCTTGAGATACTCTCTCCTGCCTCTCTCTCTCTTTCTCTCTCCCTCTGCCCCTCTCCTCCCCTTGCATTCTGTCACTCTCTCAAAAACAAAAAACAAGCTGTCTTTGCAAATGTGACAGTTTCACATTCTTTGAGGTCAACAATATAGCTTCCATTATAAAGGTGAGGAATCCAAACCTTCAATGTGTTAAATAATGTGCCCCCATCCCTGTAAGTAATAGAGAGCAGAGGTCTGATTTAAATCTAGGTGTCTGCAAGGCACTTGGGTGGCGCAGTCAGCTAAGCATCTGACTTCAGCTCAGGTCATGATCCTGCAGCTCATGAGTTTGAGCCTGCATCAGGCTCTGTGCCGACACCTCAGGGCCTGGAGTCTGCTTTGGATTCTGTGTCTCCCTCTCTCTCTGCCCATCCCTGCTCACACTCTGTCTCTCTCTCTCTCAAAAATAAACATTAAATAAAATATAAATCTTCGCGTCTGATTTCAAAATCCATACTCTATTTTATTTCAGTGTTTCCTTCACCTGTGAAGTAATAATGATAATAAAACTAGAGAATTCAGATTTTGAAGAAATTAAACAAAATAACGTCCACTGAAGTGTTGCTCAACTTACAATGTATAGTGTAAGTCTAACCATTGTTTTTAAAATACAGGTATTTCTCTTCCTTTATAACTCAAGTTAATACTATAAATTCAAAGCTTTTAACTGCTGTCTCTTACTATACCTACTGGGAGACTAGGTGAAAATGTCATCTTCAAGTGATCATTCAGGCCCGTATTATCCAAACTAATAGATACAAAATCCATTTTCCTTTCTTCTTCCTCTCTTACAATATTTTCATTCCATAGTACCCAAAGTGAAATGGGCTGCCTTCACATCAGTAATAGACAGAAGAAGCAAGAAGGTATAATTCACTGATGTAACAAAAGCGCCCAACAAAAATATAGCCCATAATATTGCATATGGAGATTTTTCAATGTGGGTCAATAAACATTTTATTGATAAGCCCTAATGTCTTTTTTTGTTGTTACACTAGAGATAGAGAGCTGTTAAGACAACCTGCAAGCTAAAGATGCTTCTTTAACTTTGGGAACAATTCATAAAGGAGTTTTAATGCACCCTCTTAATAACCATGGAAATCATTAATATTGCCCCATATTTTTCTTTCCTTATAAACGAGTATATGAGTATCAGGGAAAATCTATCTTATGCCATAAGCTACAGAAGTAAAACGCTTAAATTGGCTTAAACAATAAAGAAACTTACTGGCTCACACATTTGGAAGCCCAGAGGTTAGACTGGGCCCTAGGTTGAACGATTCAGTGATTCAACAATGTCATCAAGGAGGCCCCAAGAATCTAAGTACTCAGGAATACAGAGAGATCTCAGGAAGGGTATTGGACCTTCCACATCCTATGTTATAGTATTTAGAACCAGTTTCTACCAAGCTCTTAATGGACAGGTTGAATACCAAGGGGGACTGATTACACCACTTCCCTGATGAAGCATACACATTTCGTCCAAACACATCAAGATACTTCCTTATTCAAATATGCTTTAAACCAGAAAATAAGTTTCATAGATAATATGTATCATGAATATGCATGATATTTTCAACTAGCAGATTTACCAAGATGCGAAACAGTCATAATAAAAAAGAAATTGCTTTGGGGCACCTGGGTGGCTCAGTTGATTAAGCACTGGACTCTTGATTTGGGCTCAGGTCATGATCTCACGGTTCATGAGATTGAGCCCTGTGTCGGGTTTTGGGCTGACAGTGTGGAGCCTACTTGGGATTCTTTCTCTCTCCCTCTCTCTCTCTCTCTCTGTCCCTCTTTGCCCCCTCTCAAAATAAATAAATAAATATTCAAAAAAAAAAAAAAAACAAGAAAGAAATTGCTTTGCCTCATGTTAGCATGGCTTCCTTAGTCTGTGTTCAAGTTATAAAGAGGCGGATAGCATGTATAATTATGGGAGATACTACCCAGCTCTCAGTGCTTGAATGAGGCCACAAGTTGATCTGCTACATTAAAGAAGGCTTAGGGGCAATATAGTTGTGCAAGTAGAGATAAAGGTAATTATCTTGATACAGGCTCCGCTGTAATCAAAATCCTCTCTGGTTAGGTTGATTAAAACTATGCATCCAGATACAATTTCTGGAGATTCAAACAAGAGGAGAAGAAAACTGCAGGAAGCAGGAAAATCGTCTCTAAATCATTCAGCTTTTCCTTAGGTGTCTAGCTCTTTTTTATGCTATGGCCTCTTCTATGCCAAATAATTTTTTGATTCCATCATTATCTGCCTAACACTATTACGACTATTTTCCACTTACTATCGCAGATTTAATCATGCGAGGTTGATGAGAACTTATGACGAGTACTTAATGATGGAACTACTTAAACATTATTTTTTAAAATACACGATCCCCTTTATTCTTTTTTTCCCTTTTTAAATTGTTCATCTTACAAAGAACATATGACATGTCAAAGATAGTTAAATTAAATTATGTCCTACTCTACAGAAATAAGGCCCACATTCTATGTCAAAACCAGATTGGACTCTTAACCATACCTTACCAATAATGTCTTATTATATACAGCTACATGACTTAAAACTAATATATATAGCTATATATTTATATATAGTTTTACATAAGGATAAGTAAATTATGTAGATGCATTTATATTACCATATCCATAGCCATTCTCTCAAAATTAAGAACTGTGGTTTCATGGATTCTATTGGCTGTGTAGTTATGTTTTAGGAATTTTAGATGTCGAGGACAAAATATAAAAAATTTACTACTCTTGGTACAGAAAATCCTCATTAGTTGGGCAAATGAGATGGGGTTTCCCTGATACAGTCTGCAAAGAACTTCAAGCATTTATAACTCAAAAAAGATCCACTAGCCTGAAAAAGGTCAATCATATTGACATTAATATATTTTGCCTTGATATAGCAGTAATAATAGAATTTTACTGAATTCTATTCATGTATACATCTTTGTGAAAATAAGAAAAAAGAACTCATGTTATTCTTGAAGCATTGTTTAAAATGTTTCTGCAATATATGGTGTATATATGTCTTTAAGCTGTTTCGTTAATAACTGAAGTGTTGACAAATGATTAAACACAAAGGTTGGAAATACATACCTGTGACATTCTAAAAACACTCCATTAAAACCAACACTCTCAAACAATTTCCTATACTAAGACAAATGATGTGTTAAAGGTCCCCAGAATGCCTCAAAAGTATAAAATTTTTTACGTACACTTACCAACTGTATCGCATGGTTCATCTTTGTGAACACAGAAATCTTTCCTAGAAAGGAAATAGAAAATGGAAGTAAAATTAGTTTTTCCACAATCGACAGATTATGTGACTCATTTTTAATAATTACATGAACAAATAAACACACATTTTATCTCCAAGAATTTACTAGGACTAAGATTAACTAATTTTAATTCTAACAAAATATGAGAATTCTTAAATTTTAATGATGCATTTTTACCTCATATAATCCTGAAACATGCTATCCTGTTTCATAAAAAATATCTCAAAAATAAAATTCTATCTTGTTTTGAATTTTACAGGATTTAACTTTTTTATTATAAAAATGTATATGTGATATTGGGACATGGCTGTTCCTCTCTCTCGCAAAAATAAATGAACATTAAAAAAATTTTTAAGGCGTGAGGAAATTAGTATTTTTACACAGGTAAGATCTAACCATGAGTAATATTCTATAATTTGCTATTTGACCACTGTATCTCAAAGAGCATTCCATAAATTATGAGCTTTAGATGCAAAGCGTATGAAAGCACAATTTTATCTACCTTTTACTAGCTATGTGACCTTAGGCAATTTACTGAAACTTCTTGCGCCTCTGTCATCTCATCTAAAAAAGGGGGAGGTATGGGGCGCCTGGGTGGCGCAGTCGGTTAAGCGTCCGACTTCAGCCAGGTCACGATCTCGCGGTCCGTGAGTTCGAGCCCCGCGTCAGGCTCTGGGCTGATGGCTCAGAGCCTGGAGCCTGTTTCCGATTCTGTGTCTCCCTCTCTCTCTGCCCCCTCCCCCGTTCATGCTCTGTCTCTCTCTGTCCCAAAAATAAATAAACGTTGAAAAAAAAATTAAAAAAGGGGGAGGTAATAATGATAGCTATCTACCATGTAGGTTTGTAGTACAGGATAGATGATTTAACACATAAAAACATTTATTTTTTTTAATGTTTATTTATTTGAGAGAGAGAGAGCATATCATCAGGAAAGGGGCAGACAGAGAGGGAGACAAAAAATCTGAAGCAGGCTCCAGGCTCTGAGGTCCAAGCTGCCAGCCCAGAGCCCAAGGCAGGGCTCAAACCCATGAACTTGAACTTAAGCCAGATGCTTAACTGACTGAACCACCCAGGCACCCCAACATATATAAGACATTTAAAAGTGAGTTCAGTGAATGGGTTGGATGAGTTAACACACAGAAAACCTTGAAAACAATGCCAATCACCTAGTAAGCTCTCAAAACTTAGTTGTTGACATCTTTGTTGTCTTTTGTTGTTCTTGGTATTTCTGTACTATAAGCAATCTACTGATGAATGTTTAGTTTCTATAGAATTTTTACTATTACAAACAATACAATAATTAGTCTTTGTGTGTATGGAAGGGAGAAATGTTTTTTTTTAATTCCTCTGTCATAGCCATCTGAATGCCATCTCTAAATGAAAAATGATTTATAAAAATTAAGTGCAACACTCCTATCAATTTCACCGACACCTACATTGAAACGATAATGGTTAGTTTTCAATTCACATTTTGCTCAGCCCACCAGCAGCATCTGTAACTTAATATTTATGTGTAGTTTTGTAAATGTACCATGCATATTTAAAATGTAAAGAAATAAGGGGTGCCTGGGTGGCTCAGTCAGTCAAGGGTCGTACTCTTCATTTCAGCTCAGGTCATGATCTCACACCTCTTGAGTTTGAGCCCCACGACGGACTCTGAGCTAGCAATGTGGACCCTGCTCGGGATTCTTGACGTAAAGGGGAGGAAGGTAAAGGAGAACGGAATGAAGGAAGGAATGAAGGAAGGCAATGA